>NC_043011.1:32909635-32927135 GCF_006345805.1 Octopus sinensis | reverse complement strand
TATATATGTATATATATATATGTATATATATGTATATATGTACCATCATATATACTTCTGAATATTAAAAAATTAAGATATGTTCAAAAATATATAAATCAATGCTTCAACTTTCTATAAAAATAAAATCTAGTACTTATACAGTTGCTTATCTAGTATTTATCTATGTTGCTGACAACTATTTTGATCAATTTCATCTGCTAAACTAAGGACATTTTACTAACTTTCACCTAAGTTCTTTTACTAAGTTAAGTTTGACACCGTTTCATTAACATTCAACAGAGTGCTTTTCCATGAACTCATATCTATTGTTATGATAATAATTCTGTTGCTTTTATTGTGTCTGTATGCAGTCAGATTGTGTGGCACCTTCGGCATGTGCTGCTGTGGGCTGACCCAAATCTTGTGAGCAGATTTGGTAGACAGAAACTGAAAAGCTCCCCAGCTTACCAGTTTTCAGTCAAACTGTCTAACCCATGCCAACATGGAAAAACATGTTAAATGATGATGATGATGATGATGACATACATGTAGATAAATAGATAGATAAATAGATACCTATATACATGCATACATACCTACATACCTACCACATTCTTTTGATACATTCATAAACACACAGACACAAACACTCATATATATACATACCTACCTAACAACCAGCACACACACTCACCCACACACTCATACATACATACTTACATACATACATACATACTTTCATACATACATACATACATACATACATACATACATATTAGGTCTGATCAATAAGTATCCAGACTGTTGCCATAGTAACAACGTTAAAGCCGCTTGGCACAGACTGTCCTTGAACTCTGCTGTGCATGTGCACTAAGTTTTAACATTCTAGCTCACTTCTGCTGTTTACAAAGGTGTGTAGCATGTGATCATTGCATTGACCATGACAGAGAAAGTTGTCATGGTGATATCTGCTCAGAGGCCCATGCAAAGTTGTAGAAAGTGTATGGAGAGGAGTGTATGAACCCACACACTAGTGTATGAGTGGTTCAGACGTTTCCAAGATGGCCAAAAAAACCGTCGATATTGACAAATGTTCTGGGAGACCGGCAATCAGCAGAACTGAGAAAAATATCACAGATGCGCATGCAGGTATAAGGGGGAAATCACCAAATCACCATCCCTGAGTTATCAGAGGATGTGCAGATTAGTTACAGTTCAGATCAGTCTATCATCACTGAATATTTGGGTATAAGACATGTATCTGCCAAGTTTGTGCTAAAACTGCTTTCAGCTGACCAAAAGGACACTTGGGTTTCAGTTGCATGAGATCTCCTTGATTGTGTAAAGAATGATGAAAACTTTTTGAAAACTTTGCATAGGCCTCTGAGCAGGTATTGCTGAGTTTCTGGCAAAATTTGATGTAGATTCTCTGCTCAGTTTTCTCTGTCATGGTCAGTGTGATGATCACATGCTACACACCTTCCTTCCAAGCACTGCTGTAAACAGCAGAAGTGAGCTAGAATGTTAAAACTTAGTGCACATACACAGTAGAGTTCAAGGTCAACCTGTGCCAAGTGGCTTCACTCTCCATGTTTTAGCTTCATTACTATAGCAGCAGTCCGGATACTATAGCAGTCAGACCATGTACAGACATATATACATATCACTATATCAACCAGAACAAGCACACACACAAAACTTTGCAAAACTTCCTTTTTCTCTAAAGTATTTCCTTCCTTTAAAAAATATGAACTAGTCCTTATAACAGTGCCAGCCATTGTCTCACTAACTCTCCAAAAACATTTAATTTACTCGTTTACTCTTTTACTTCTTTCAGTCATTTGACTGTGGCCATGCTGGAGCACCGCCTTTAGTTGAGCAAATCAACCCCAGGACTTATTCTTTGTAAGCCTGGTACTTATTCTACCGGTCTCTTTTGCCGAACTGCTGAGTTACGAGGATGTAAACACACCAGCATTGGTTGTCAAGCAACATTGGGGGGACAAACACAGACACACAAACTTATACACACTTGTACATATATATATATATATATATATATATATTATATATATATATATATTTATATATACACATACATATATACAACGGTCTTCTTTTCAGTTTCCATCTACGAAATCCACTCACAAGGCTTTGGTCGGCCCAAGGCTATAGTAGAAGACACTTGTCCAAGGTGCCACACAGTGGGACTGAACCTGATTGGCCGGCAAGCTACTTACCACACAGCCACTCCTATGCCTGTTTATAAATTTTAAAAGTAGATTGTATTATACTGTAATATAACCGAGAGATACCATCGCTGCAGTGACAAGTTACTGTAACCAATAAGGTCATAACTTGCATGTTAGACCTTCCAAAGTAAAAAGATTTTAAACATGACATTAACCACCCAGGTTGTCCACGGTAGGACAAACTGTCCAAACTGTGTAATCTTGTTACTTGATGGAAACCAATAATAATAATAAAAAAAAAAAGAAAACGAACTGAACATAATATGTTTCGTTGTGTGACACAAACAGGTGCCCTCCTTATTTCACAGTTTACTGGTTGTCACAGGGAAGTTTCCAGCTGTGAAATTTTTTCCCATGGTGAATAAACAAATACATACAATGATTGTCAAGTGAATGTAAAAAGAAATTAAAGATCTCTCTCTCCCACTCCGCTGTCTCCAACTATCCCTCTCTCTCTGTCTCTCTTTCTCTCTCCAGCTCTTCATCTTCTCTCCCACTCTCACTATCCCTACATTTTCACATTTTCGTCACTATAATTTGCATTGTAGCAAATCACCTGCGCAAATCCGGTAGATTTTATTATCTGTCTGTCGCCAGGAATACGTCATACCTGACAAACCTTGAAATACACTACACCTACATTGTTATTATTATCAGGTGATCGGTGTTGTCATCATCATCATCGTCATCATCATCATCATCGTCATTATCTTCAACAACAATTTAGTGTCTACTTTTCTTTGCTTACATGGATTGGACAGAATTTACGAAGGCAGATATTTCTCTGGTCGGCTGCCCTTCCTACCATCAACCCTTCCTTGTTTCCAACAAGGTAATATTTCTCTCATGGCCAGACATGTTCCCACAGAATATTAGAAGTGGAAGTTATAATGGCACTGGTTGTATGATAGTAACACACATTGGACAGCTTTCACCTGTTGTGAAGACAAGGAGACACAAGCATACACACATAGACACACACACACACCATATACATAGGCGTAGGAGTGGCTGTGTGGTAAGTAGTTTGCTTACCAACCACATGGTTCCGGGTTCATTCCCACTGTGTGGCACCTTGGGCAAGTGTCTTCTACTATAGCCTCAGGACGACCAAAGCCTTGTGAGTGGATTTGGTAGACGGAAACTGAAAGAAGCCCGTTGTATATATGTATATGTATATATATATATGTGTGTGTGTATTTGTTTGTGTGTCTGTGTTTGTCCCCCCAACATCGCTTGACAACCGATGCTAGAGTGTTTATGTCCCTGTAACTTAGTGGTTCGGTAAAAGAGGCTGATAGAATAAGTACTAGTCTTACAAAGAATAAGTCCTGGGGTCGATTTGCTTGACTAAAGGTGGTGCTCCAGCCTGGCCACAGTCAAATGACTGAAACAAGTATAAGAGAAAGAGTATACATATATATGTATATATGCATGTATGTGTGTGTGTGTGTGTGTGTGTGTGTGTGTATGTATGTATGTATGTATGTATGTATGTATGTATGTATGTATGTATGTATGTATGTATATAATGTTTTATGCAGCATTTTATAGAGAAAGCATGCAGTTCTAGAGCTGGGGGTCATTGAGTGTACCTATTATATGTAGCAAATAAGGAGAGGAAGGGAAATAATAGTTGTAATGGACATTTATTTTCATAGTTACAATGTAAGACACCACTTCTTTGAATTGTTGTTATACTCAGATACTGTTTGCTGTTCTGTTATCCATTCTGTAGGTAGCTGAGTTCATCTTTTGTTGACTGCTAGGAGAACAAGTGAAAGAAAGAGAGAGAGAGAGAGAGAAAGAGTAAAAGAATTTACTTCTCTGTGCTGACCAGAAGAGAGGATGAAAGTTGTCTACTGGCCTTACAGCAATCCATAAGGTGAAGGGAGAAATAGAGGTGTTCTTTGGCTAAGCATCAAGTGAATAAAGAGAGAGAGCAAATTTTCTGTATTCTGTACTTCTACATGTTGCAAAGCTTGATGAAGGCTGGAGAACAAAAAGAAGCAAAGTGGCTTATCTATGTTAAATTGTATTTAACCCAAGGGTGTTCACTTACACTGTAGAACTTAACAAAGTGAGACAGTTGATTTTCATAGATTTCCAAGTGCAAAAGCCGAGAACTATAGGAAAAGAAGTGGTAGAAAATATCTAAATTCAGTTTGGAATCTTGGCCAAGAATCTAGGAAGCTATTTGTTACATATACATACATACATATATAAATGTTAAGGACCTCCTTTGGTCATGAATGAGCAAAGGATTGCACCTAGAAAGTTACCCTTCGAGGTACAAGTTCAAGTAAAGTTGTCTATGGAAGACCAGCAGTTGCCCATGTATACCAGCCTCCCCTCTTCATGCCATCATTGTTATCCAAGGCAAAGGCCGATACAGTTTAGCACTAGTCACATCGCAACTTGTTTCTACAGCTGAACCAACTGGAGCAACATGAAATGAAGTGTCTTGCTCAAGAAAGACAACACAAAACCCTGGTCCAGGAATTGAACTCACTATCTCATGATTGTGAGCCTGATGTGCTAACCACTAAGCCTCTTCTTTCATTCTGCAAATAGCCTCTTACCTACATGCACATTAGTTGAATTATTATTATTATTATATTATTATTATTATTATTATTATTATTATCATCATCATCATCGTCGTCATAGTCATCGTCATCATCATCATCATCATCATCATTGTTATTATTATAATTATTATTATCATTATCATTATTATTTTTACTTTTAATCTGCATCCTTGTTACAGTCACACACCCAGTGCCCTGGGGCGAGTGAAGGATAAGAGATGTTACAATGTGACTGAAAGTTTGGGGTGGGGAGGTAGTGAAATATCTTCATACAACACAGACATTTAAATGGATAGGGTTTTTCTAAGGATGTGAGCAGTACTTGTCAGCACAATCTTTTGGATTTCTCTGAGACATGGTTCTCCTGAGATCTTATCTACATGTTTCTGACAACCCTTTTAACAGGAACAGTCGTCGTTTTATGATGCCATATCTTTTGCATTTCAATTTCCAGGTCCTTATATTTACTTAGTTTGTCAAATTCCTTGACAGATATATTTTTATCAGTAGGAACACTTACGTCTATTAGTGTACAAATATTTTCTTCCTTGTCTTTAATAATTATGTCTGGTCAATTAGCCTAGATTGTTTTGTCAGTGTTGACTGGAAAATGCTAGAGGATAGTGACATTTATATCTTCAATGACTGACTCAAGATGATGTTTGTACCAGTAATTAGGAGTGCTGATTTTGTAGTGTTTATATATTTTCCAATGTAAATACTATCCTATCCTATCATGGCAATTTTTATATCCGTTTGGTGTCAGCACAGGACATCTTGAGATGAGATGGTCTATTGTTTCCTTATTATTATTATTATTATTATTATTATTATTATTATTATTGTATTTTAGAAAAGGATTGACGTAACTCTTCACAAAGGTAAACAGTCAAGACGAAGATTGCTAATCGATTGTAATAGATATTTTATTAGTACGTCTGTCTTTGTCAAGTTCAAAATAAGAAGTGATAAAATTCAAAATTACAGAAATGAACGAGATGTATGCTCATTACATTGGATATGTAAGATAAAAATTCAAAATTAACAGAAATGAACAAGAGCAGCATCCACACGTTCATTCCATCAACATGTGGACGCTGGCTGCTCTCATTCATTTCTGTAATTTTGAATTTTTATCATTTCTTGTTTTGAACTTGACAAAGACAGACATACTGTTGAAATATCGTTCAACTAATAAAATATCTTACAATCGAATCGCGCTATTTGTCTTGACTATTATTATTATTATTATTATTGAGTGAGAGAGCAGTTCATGCCATCAAAGTGACACTGGGGTAAAATATACGAAGCCCAATATACTCATCATGACTACCCATCTGATAAGGGTACACCAGGCACATGCATCACAACCATATGTGCGCGACATGGTGATCTCATATCAAGATAAACAGCGCATGATCTTGCAGGTGGGGCCCACTTAGAATTTTCTTCAGGTTGAGTAGCCCATCCCACTCAAAAGGTCCCTGAATAAGGGTTGTTTAAGGATGTTGAAAGAACCACCCATGTTTCCAGAGGTGAATTATTCAAACCCCAAAGAATCCCTCTCAACACATGGCTATGATGCTCCCCCACTACTTCTGCTCGTGATCAGAGATGCACATATCGTCAGCCACCAAGGGACATGCTCAACTAGTTAAGGTCAAACAACTGACAAGCAAATCTGTGGTATTGAGCAGAAAATTTGCTGTAGCCCATCTTTTATACCAAGACAAAACAATGTACATGATAACACTTCCAATCAGTTAAGATCAAAAGCCATGAGAGCCACTGCCTGGAACTGCATCAGTATTATTATTATTATTATTATTATTATTATTATTATTATTATTATTATTGTATTTTAGAAAAGGATTGACGTAACTCTTCACAAAGGTAAACAGTCAAGACGAAGATTGCTAATCGATTGTAATAGATATTTTATTAGTACGTCTGTCTTTGTCAAGTTCAAAATAAGAAGTGATAAAATTCAAAATTACAGAAATGAACGAGATGTATGCTCATTACATTGGATATGTAAGATAAAAATTCAAAATTAACAGAAATGAACAAGAGCAGCATCCACACGTTCATTCCATCAACATGTGGACGCTGGCTGCTCTCATTCATTTCTGTAATTTTGAATTTTTATCATTTCTTGTTTTGAACTTGACAAAGACAGACATACTGTTGAAATATCGTTCAACTAATAAAATATCTTACAATCGAATCGCGCTATTTGTCTTGACTATTATTATTATTATTATTATTGAGTGAGAGAGCAGTTCATGCCATCAAAGTGACACTGGGGTAAAATATACGAAGCCCAATATACTCATCATGACTACCCATCTGATAAGGGTACACCAGGCACATGCATCACAACCATATGTGCGCGACATGGTGATCTCATATCAAGATAAACAGCGCATGATCTTGCAGGTGGGGCCCACTTAGAATTTTCTTCAGGTTGAGTAGCCCATCCCACTCAAAAGGTCCCTGAATAAGGGTTGTTTAAGGATGTTGAAAGAACCACCCATGTTTCCAGAGGTGAATTATTCAAACCCCAAAGAATCCCTCTCAACACATGGCTATGATGCTCCCCCACTACTTCTGCTCGTGATCAGAGATGCACATATCGTCAGCCACCAAGGGACATGCTCAACTAGTTAAGGTCAAACAACTGACAAGCAAATCTGTGGTATTGAGCAGAAAATTTGCTGTAGCCCATCTTTTATACCAAGACAAAACAATGTACATGATAACACTTCCAATCAGTTAAGATCAAAAGCCATGAGAGCCACTGCCTGGAACTGCATCAGTATTATTATTATTATTATTATTACTATTACTATTATTATTATTATTATTATTATTATTATTTACAATTATTTATAATAATAATAATTATTATTATATAGAGTCAAATGGTTCTTCTCAAAAATGGAATTGGCTCATATAGTCTGAGTAAATCAACTGGAACAACACCATGTGTCCCCGTCAGTTCTTTCGGTATAGCTCATTAATCATGCAGGATTATTACATCGCTCATGTGTAACTGTGTTGGTTATCATGTGTCAACATACAAGCCACTGAATCACCTTCTCAGTAGAGATTGTTGCTGGGTTTCATGCATTTGAATGGTGTTCCACAGCGGCCGTTTCTTAGTTCCATAACATTACTAAAATGTACTAAAATTCTTGGTGTCAGTGGATGTAATGAGAGAATTCTTTATATTCCTATTATGAAAATTTGATACATCACTGGCATCACTTCTGGTTTCTATCATATTTACTTTCATTTTTTTTAGAACAATTTACATTCACTTTTTTATGACAGCAAACTGCATGTTAACCTTTTATTGTTCTGAAGTATAATAAAATAAGTACCAGTCAAATACAACTGACTTCAGTATTTGATGGGCAACAAAATAAACTAAGTACCAGTCAAATATTTTATTGCCCATTATAAAAATCTGTAACATTAAAAAAATTATGTTTATCTAGCAGTTGCCAGAACACTAGAGCACCAATACTTTTAAACATTGTGGTCCTCTATATATCGTCCAACTATTTTCTGCTTGATTACTACCATTAAACAATCCAAATATTAAATCTTTTTCCATTGTTCTCTCTTTCCTAGATAAACATAACTTTGGTTGTCTGTCGAAAGATATTAGAAGGACTGCCAACATTAAAAGTGATTCTATTTTTATTTTATTGACACAGAAAGCTGTTTCATTCTCTTTATCACCACTCAGGCATTTCCAATATACAGAACACTCCTTTTTGACAATCATTCTGCACTAACCACTTCACCCAATCTTTCCTCTCCAATATGTCATCCAACTTGACCTCAGCAGGATTTGAACTCAGGACATGAAATGTCAGAAAAAAACCCCAATAAGTATTTTGTTTGACACGCCTAATGATTCTGCCAGTTCATCACCTTTGTTTCAAATTTTAATAATAATAATAATAATTGTGTACAGTGCTCAGGTGCACTACAACTCATCTAAAGTGTATATATAATCAGGTGTAGTTTCGGCAGATTTCGGAAAGCATGAGGGCCTTAAAGGATGCAGTGTCATGGCAGTCAACAACTGACGCAGGCAGTTTTGGTTCAAGGTTAGCAATTTTAGTAGGATGGTCTTTAATTGAGGCCATCAACCCCAGTGCTCAGCTGGTACTTATTTTGTTGATCCCAAAAGGAAAAAAAAGATAAAGTGAGCCTCAGAGGAATTTGAACTTGAAACATAAAAAGCTAGAAGAAATGGTACTAAGCATTTTGCCCAGCACACAAATGATCCTGTCATCTCAATGCCTTCATACTCTTTTGCTTGTTTCAGTCATTTTACTGTGGCCATGCTGGAGCACCACCTTTAGTCGAGCAAATCGACCCCAGGACTTTTTCTTTGTAAGCCTAGTACTTATTTCTAGTCTCTTTTGCCTAGTCTCTTTTGCCGAACTGCTAAGTTACGGGGACATAAATACACCAGCATCAGTTGTCAAGTGATGTTGAGGGGGACAAACACAGACACACAAACATACACACACACACACACACACACACACACACACACATACATATATACAACGGGCTTCTTTCAGTTACCGTCTATCAAATCTATTCACATGGCTTTGGTCGGCCCGAGGCTATAGCAGAAGACACTTGCCCAAGGTGCCACACAGTGGGACTGAACCCAGAACCATGTGGTTGGTAAGCAAGCTACTTACCACACAGCCACTCCTACGCTTATAATAATAATAATAATAATAATAATAATGTTAATAATAACAACAATAATAAAAATAATACATTATATTGAAAGACAAAAATCATGCCTCCTCATTGATATGACTGTCCCAATTGACATAAATGTATCTATCAAGACCTACCAAAAACTGAGCAAATATAAAGATCTTGAAATAGAAATTAGCAAAATGTGGAACCTCAAGACTAAAACATCTGTTGTCATAGGTACCCTAGGAATGATAGAAAATGGGGCTGTTTTCTACCTAGCTCAGATACCAGGAAACCCCAAAATGGTAGAAATTCAAAAGATAGTGCTCATGGGAACTGCCCATATTCTACGTAAAATACTGTCTATGCAATCTAAAATTTTAAAACAAACTTATGATTTTCTTATGTTTTCTTGAACATTCTCTAGAACAATATTATGTGCAAGGCCAAATGTATGACACCCTGGGCATAACACCAACATGAACTTCTAACTTGTTGTCTCTTGAGGTCTCTGGGTGAGACTTGGAGCCAATTTGTACAAATAAAAAGCAAAAGTCAAACATATAATAATAATAAGGATGAGAGACTTGATGATGCCACATGGGGTGCCCTAAAGCAAATGTAAACAGACCGTATATGAAAAGAAAAATTGTGGCCGAGGACTAATTAGTATAGACTATTGTATAAGGAGTGAAAGGAGAATGCTTGCCGAGTATTTGATAAATAGTGATGAAGACCTGCTGCAATATGCTGCGGAAGATATGGGTATAAATGCAGATGAAATGATGGGCAAGGAAGAGTTTAACCAAAGAGCTGAGGAGAAGAGGAAAGAAGACCTTCTTGAGATGAGAATGCATGGACAGTTTGAAAGGAATATGCAAGATGTTAAGGATAATACAGCATCGTGGGCATGGCTTGAGTGAGGTGATTTGAAGCGTACCATCAAAAGCCTGATCATTGCTGCATAAGACCAGGCTCTAGCTACCAATTCAGTGAAGTATAATAACATCTATAAAATTTCTAACATCCAGAAATGCAGGCTCTGTGGAAAGAGTGTGGAAAACGTGACCCACTTGGTAAGTGGATGTGAGAGCCTTGCACAAAAAGAATACAAATGCTGCCATGATAAAGTGTGCGTGTATCTTCATTGGTTCTTATACCATAAATACCAATATGAAGTAACAGAGAACTGATATGAGCATGTACCAAGTAAAGTTATGCAGGAGGATACTCTAGGACTTTGATTTTCAGATGGATCATGTAATCAAACCCCATCAGCTGGATATTGGCATATTGAATATGACAGACAAATACTGTCAGATCATTGATGTAGCCATACCCAATGACAGGAATGTTGTGAATAAAGAGGTTGAAAAAATCACCAAGTACTCCGTATTGAAAGAGGAAATGGCAAGACTGTAAGGAATACGAGAGGGTAATGTAAAAGTGATACCAGTGGTGATCGGAGCGTTGGGTTCAATTCCATTGAAACTTTGAAACTTCTTTTTGCTTGTTACAGTCATTAGACTGTGGCCATGCTGGGGCATGGCCTTGAAATTTTAATCAAATATATTGAACTGAGTACTTATTGTTTTAAAACTTGGTACTTACTCTTTCAGTCTATTTTGCCAAACCGCTAAGTTATGGGGGTCATAAACTCACCAGTTGTCAAGCAGTAGTTGGGGGACAATCATAGACACAAACACAGATATATAGATACATACATATGTACTCGTAGACGGACTTGTAGATTTCTTTAACAAAAAAAGTCTGGAGTTGTTCGCTTAGAAGCTTCTTTCACTCTCTATAAATTTCTCGGTAACACGCAGAAGCATTTGTTATGGTAATAGAAACTTTTGAAATTCGTTCAAAATTCGGATTTTGTGTTTGAAAAATAAAACTCGTAAACCCGGTGTCTCGTAAAGTGAGGTATCACTGTACTACAAACTGGCTGAGCTTTATTGATTGCAAGGGAGAGAAGTCTTACTAGTAAACTGCCTGTCGTCCTCTCTTTTTGTTATTTTTTATTTTTATCTTTCATCTTGTTTTACTCATAAAACTGTGGTCATGCTGGAGGCACTGCCTTGAAGTGTTTAGTCGAACAAACCGAACCCGGTACTTATGATTTAAAGCCTGGTACCTATTGTATCACTCTCTCTTTGCTGAACCGCTAAGTTATTAGGACATAAACACACAAACACCAGCTGTTAAGCAGAGGTGGAGGACGCACACACACACGCACACGCACAAACATGATGGGCTTCTTTCAGTTTCTGTCTACTAGATCCAATCGCAAGGCTTTGGGTGTCCCGAAGCTATAGTCGTGGAACACTTTCCCCAGGTGGCATACCGTAGGACTGAACTCGGAACCATGTAGTCGGGAAGCAAACTTCTTTTCACGCAACCACACCTGCACTCTTTTGATAGAATAATTACAAAACGCCATATTTCTTTTCCTGTCTTAATATTTTACGATTAATATAGAAAAAAAAAAACACGATATTTTCTTATTAATCTATAAAGAGAAGACACAAGGCTTCTCTCCCTTACAATGAATAAAGACTATAAACAGTTAATGCGAAATGATAATAATTATAGTAATGTAATCGATTTTTTACGGAGCTGTCATAGGCTACCTGCGGTCCGCGAGGCTTTCTGCATTGCGCGCCAAATGGAAAATTACCGTCATTAAAAATTTATTTTTATAGTAAAGTGGTTCGTCTGATGATGAGACAGGATCTTTTCCTTTTGAACGGCATGTCAACACAATTTCTAGTTAACTAAACACTCTTAAACTTCGTATACTGGTAGAATGTGTTTGTAAAACATAATATTTTCTTGGCTTTATTAAGAAAATTATATACGTTGTAACATAGTTGCACTTTAAAATCGAGCTTTTTGGCAATTTTAACCAATCTTCATGCGGCTCAGTTCTCGAAAACGGTTGTCCGTGCTTGTTATATAGACACAGGGCTCCAAATTTTGTGTAAGAGTACAGTCGATTATGCCTAGCCTCGTACTTGGACAATATTTTATTTTAATCAACACCGAAATAATGTAAGGCAATGTTGACCTAGGCAGGACTGAACTAAGCCCAAGGCCACACATTTTTTTCCGACGAGTGAAGAGTGAAGTTAATTAACTTGCTAAAAAGGATTATCTTCAATGCAAGTGATATTAAAATTCGAAAAATTAAACTACATTAAACAAACAAATTACAATTTTCTCAAGAAAGCCAAATGAAAAAAATGTTTTATTTTGACACATTCTACCAGTATACGAAGTTTTAAAGTGTTTAGTTAACTAGAAATTGTGTTGAAAACTGCCGTTCAAAAGGAAAAGATCCTTGGTATGTTTCTCTAATATTTTGTTGTTGTCAATGGTGAGTCCCCATAGCCTTATCGGAATATTAGGAAACCGTTGTTTATATTCGTGGGAACATTAAGGAATCACCGGCCCTAATGTAATACATAGAGTGCTCTCCCTTTATTTTCCCCATGTCGAGTTAAGACCAAGTGAAGGGATTACTTCAGCATACACAAACCAACGAAAGATATCTTGAACTGGTAGTGTTGTTTATGTGAACGTGGACAGATATCAGCAAGGCTAAGGTCAGCTCAGAGAATTAGTGGCGTTCATTAATCACTGATGGTGAAGAAGTTCTGGAAGTAAAGGTGAAATGTTTTTCTCAGCGCTTATGAGTGAAGCAGTAATGTCTCCAGGCATGGGCACATTAGGCAGTTGTCCAGGAGCCTCGCAGGTTTAGGGGTCCAATTCTGAACGTTGTGGTTTGCTGTGGATAAATAAATACTACAGGACAAACTGAAGGACTGCTGAAATAAGTGTGTGAATCTGGGAGGGGAATTGCTGCTTACCGAAAACATTGTTCATTTTTTTAAAAACAAATTGAGATTATAAACCTCTTACCTTTGTCCATTTGGACACAAAGTCCTTAAAAATGAGACACTAAGCCTCTTAAAAAATGGGTTGTACACCCTTACAACACGAGGCACTAAGACTTCTTAACTTTTTTTTTGCTATTATTTTCTTGCCTGCTGATACCCAACCAAGCTCAATGCCTCATGCAAGCACCACGATGGTGCTTTAGCAGGAAGCAAAACGTGTCTTCAGGGAAGGAGTCCATCACCTTGTGAAAATCTGTCTCCCAAATGACCTCTACAGCTATCTGCGGAGGCCATTCAGGATCCTCAGTGCAGGTTAGAACCCCTCCCCTCTGACCTTCTTTGACAAACTTTTGAACTGCCCCTCCCTTGTGGAAGAAGACCAAAAATTCCTCCTCCACATGGGGCGAGGCCAAAGCTTCTGCTGTTGGTGGCACATTCCCACTGATGGAGCTTCGGAACATGCCGGCAATGTCCTGTTTTTCTTCTTTTATTTTTACTTACCACAGAAGCTACTTTTATTCATATAATTTGCCACAAGGGCATTACATAGATGTAGCTGCGGGCTGGACGTTACATTAATGAGATGAAATGATAAACGAAATTATGATATTAACGAGAGGTTTAATACCTCATTTTGTTTTTTGAAGAACCACACAAGCTACTTACCACACAACCACTCCTGTACCTTTGTTTATATTTATATTTTATGTTCCTCCTACCACTAAAAATCTCATAAATCAGCCATCTTAGCTGAAGTAATTTTCAAAAATCAGAAAGCAAAAGTGAAAAATAGGCCTTTCTGTAATTGATTTCAAATTTTGGTACAAGGCCAGCAATTATCTGGGAAGGGATAAGTCGATTGCATTGAACCCCTTGGCTCAACCTGTACTATTTTGATTGACTCCGACAAGATGAAAGCAAAATTGACTCAGAACTCAAAATGTAAAGCTGGATGCCCCAAAGCATTTCACCCAGTTTGCTAATGTTTCTGCTAGTTCACCACCTCAAGCCTTTGTGTAATTAATGCATTTTATTTTTAGGTCTGTCCTGAGCCCCAGGACTCACAAAGAAGGCCAGTGATTTATTCAGGTTCCACAGCATAGAACTGACTGGATGGGATATCAGGCCATTGCTGAGTTAGCTTCCCAACAGTTTCTATGACAGACACACATTTATAGTTGAGTGGATTGGAACAATATGACATGAAGTGCATTGTCCCAAGAACATGATACATCCGCATGGCCTGCTCTTTGAATCAAAGCCATGATCTTACAGTCACAAGTGTGATACCTGAATAACAAGGCCATGCACCTATACAATTCCTCTTTGCTAACAACAGTTGCACTTCATGAACCCTTGCCCTAAATATTTCATTCAGTCCTGTCATTCATCTACACATTTATGTAACAGACGTTTTTGCAGACAAAGATACAATATTTATTGTTCATTTTACCCAAATTTCTTCCTGAGTCCTATTGAGTCTGTGTGCTTTGAGCTTAGTCATAAAGATGTTTTGTATATATGTTCTGTGCATAAACATTGAGTGGAAAACTTCTTTTTTATTCTGTGTTACGTGCAGTTCTCCAAACTCTCATGATTATACCTTTTTTCTCACTTTGTTATATTTATTGTAACAATTTTTCCTACGACAGGCACCAAGCTTGAAATTTTAAGGGCAGTAGGCTAGTCAATTACACTTATTTCATTGACCCTGAAAGGCTGAAAAGCAAAGTCAACCTCAGCAGAATTTGAACTCAGAGCATTATGTCCTGTATGCCAACAACTCTATCAACTCACTACCTTTATATTTACTGTAATAATGGCTCTCCCAGTCGTTGATTCTTGTAGAAACTGTCTGTTGCTTAACCCTTTAGTGTTCAGATTATTCTATCAAACATAATGCTTATTGATTCCCATTGATTTGAATTAATCGTGCATTACCTCATATCTTCAAGATCTTGATGGTGTAATTACTTAATGTAGAATAACATTGTAGGGTAGGTGTGAGAGCCTGGATCTGGTCAGTTTGAACATAAAACATTAACTATTTTGGCCGGTTTAAATGCTAAAGGGTTAATGCCAGTCATCCTTTTATTTATTTCTCTTTACCAATTTCTCATGTTCTGTCTTTCTTTCCCCAACTTATTTTATCTCCTATAAGTGTGGTATACCTTGAGAAATCTCAAATACCAACATTCTAATGATCAGTTGTTTCCCTCTAGAGCAGGTAATTGAACATATTGATTTCAGAAGAGAGAAAAATATTCAGGACTTATATATTCTTTTCTACTCTAGGCACAAGGCCCGAAATTTTTGGGGAGGGGGCCAGTCGATTAGATCAACCCCAATACACAATTGGTACTTAATTTATCAACCCCGATTACACCATAGGGCACCTAAATAACTAAATATATAAAAATTCTCATTCCAGGGCACTTATTTTGCTTAGGTTATTCCAGCAATTTTTATGGTCATTTACTAATATTGGTTTCAAATTTTGGCACAAGGCCAGCAATTTTAGGCAAGAATGTAAGTTGATTACATTGACCCCATTGCTCAAGTGGTACTTATTTTATCAACCCCAAAAGGCTGAAAGGCAAAGTTGACCCAGGCACCACTTGAACTCAGAATGTAAAGTTGGAAGAAATGCTGCTAAGCAGTATTTTCAGTATGGTAAGGATTCTGCCTGCTTGCCACCTTAAAGTCAGTTACTACTATCAAAACTTTCTATAACCAACCCATCTGAGGGCACCTCTGGTTCTATTATACTAAGTTTTCTGCACTGAAGAGTTTATATTTCAAGTAAAACTTTGCATCATTATTTTATGTAAGAAACTTTTGTTAAATTAACTTTTATATACATGAGCTGATAAAGAAAAAGAGATCAGTTATCTTTGGGATTATTCTTGATCTCATCTTATCTTCACCTCATTATTCCTGGGTGGGCCATTACTTATTCATTTCAGTTGATTTTGAAATGAATAAGTAATGGATTTCATCAGATATATCTTCAGAAAAGGGATTTACAGATGGATATAAGACATTCTGGCACAGCTGTTTTGGCTCCACCTATGTGACGTTGATTTGATACTGACTTATTTAACATAAGACGTTTTGTCCATGGAACATTTTCACACCATGCAGATTTTGTTTTTATTCTAGTTAGCAATGACTAAAGTTTGTTTAGCTTTCTGCTCCACTTTGTGTGTATGATGGGAGGTGAAATATTGACAAGACATGAAAAAATTCTCAATGGAACTACATAGATCTTTGACAAAGTAGAATTGGCAAGGAATTTAAATTTTGGCACTGAGAGCTGAAAGACCATAATTCTTCAATAAGATAAGTTATGATTTTATTTTTCATTAATATTGTTACATTTTATTTTATTATTTATTGTTATGATACGTATATTTCTATATTTATTTGTTAATTATTATATGTTAAGATATATACATTTATTTTATTATTTCAGACCTGAAGAGTGGCTATATTTTATTATTATCGATTTAAAGATATAGTCATGAAACGCAGGTAGTCAATTTAATGTTTATTTAATTTAGAGAATTTTTTAATAATATTTATTATAGTATATTTAAATTTTTTCTATATGATTTAATATAGATAATATCTTTCACTATTGAATTACTTAATAGAGGTTATTTCTCTTAATCATATACATATATATATATATATATATAAAGAGAGAGAGAGAGAGAGAGAAACATATATACTAAATTACCTTGATTGCTACAAACACATCTGTCTCTCTATTTGCTTATGTGTGTCTTTTTCTTTTATGCACATGTGAAGAGTGAACTTGTTTGTAACAATCAGAGTCATTTGATACGTATTAATGTTTCTTTTGTTTTCTCTCTGCATCTGCATGTTCATGTGTGTGTGTGTGTGTGTGTGTGTGTTTGCTCCCAGTGCCAAAAAGTACTGTTACTAAAACAGGTTCAATTTCCAGCCAGCCGAGTCAAACCGTCAGCATCCAAACAGCTACGCCCTATCGTCTCGTTTTTTGTTA
>NC_043011.1:32879635-32904635 GCF_006345805.1 Octopus sinensis | reverse complement strand
GTAGAAGGGAAACGATTGAAGTAGGGAGAAACAAAAACAACTTTATACAACTGACATAAAACCCAACACAAACTCTCTCCGTTTAATATATATAATTTGAGTTTGTGTCGGGCAAAAAATAAAAACTGAATAATCACACATACATAAGAGCATATACACGCATACACATACGTACGCAAAATTCCTCACACACAAAAGATCATATATATACATATATATATAAAAATATATGTATGGATGTATATATATATATATATATATATATACATACACATACATATATATGTATGTATGTATATATATTTGTGTGTATAGAATACTATGAGAAATTATGTCAGCTATGAATCAATTGAAAGCAGTTATTTTTGTAACTGACCTGCACAACCAATAGTTAAAAGATTCATAAGCGTTGACATTACGTACATTGCATTGGTTCACATATAAGACACACATGCACTAATACTGTTGAGTTGTACTTAAAAACATCATATCTGAGCACCGGTATTGCTTGCTTCTCAGTAGAAATATCAGAACAATTGAATTGAGATTTGCAAACACTTACTTGCTTAGTTAAATATTATCAATTTTAGAAATATGAATATTTTTTTTCCCTTTAAATGTTCTATCGAATGAAATTGTTAAGACATTAACATTCAAATGCCTGCAAGCAAAAATATAAAACCAAAAAAAAATGAAAACAAAAAAATGCTTATTTGAAAAGATGAAAAAAAATATAAATAGCAATGAATAACTTATAACTTGGTAGTTTTCTTTTTATTACTAGACTATTTTCTTTGGAGAATTCAAGCATTTATTAAGAATAGCACAAAACATATTGTATGCTAATCTAAGTATTAATGGTAAAGATATGAAATATATTATTACTTGCTTTCTTTCATAACTTTGCCTAAATTAATTTATGCTCAGAAAACTCCATGAAAAAAACAAAAAAACTTAAATACTAACTTGACATTATAAAACCATATATATATATATATATATATATAAATATATGTATGTAAATGTATGTATCATATTTGTTGTATTTTATATATATATACATACATAAATACATACATATATATATGTATATATAGTCAGCAGTATCAGCAGCAGTTTAGATATAAGTAATCTTTAGGTTAGTTAAAATATGGCACAAACATATTTTAACATACTTAAAGCTCACATGTATATATATATATATATATAAAATATATATGTATATGTCTGTACGTATGTATAAAACATCTAGGGCTAGATATTATATTTGTATGAGGAGAAACAAAATGCAAAGTGAACAAAGAATAAAATATAAATACATTGTATGGTCAGGTCACAGTTAGCAAACATTGAAACAGTTCAGTATATTTAGTGTGAAAATAGAATGCAAACAGACCACTAGCAGCTAGAGGTTTCTTGTTTGAGAATGTGTCTCTGAGTGTGGCCTTCTCCAGCTAGGGTGGCACTAGTACAGCAGTAAGAGCACAGCCGATTGGCAACTGAATCATACTAGGGGCAGCAAGGCATGAAAGGTTTGAAAGATTGTTAACAGTGACAATGATGATGGTGAAGACAACATCTCCAATGTTTGTATCAGCACCTTAGGAGTGGGGATGAGTTGGCTGTGGGCGTGAGACGCTCCAGCACAAACAATGATTAGAATGTCACAATAACAAGGAGCTGGGGTATTTAGGTAGCAGCGAACCTTTGAACAACAGTAATCTTTGATATGCATAAGATAACTGTGGAAAATATTAGAGATGTATAAATATTACATGGTGTTCTATGGTAGCATCTGAAGGCTAAGGTTTATTAGAAGCTGATCCCTTGGTTAGGGTTAGGAAGAATATTCCAACATACAACAACTCAATAAAAATATCTTTAAAAAAATACAAAAAGTAAAAATATTCATTTACTCTAAATGAGCAATGGCAGAAAGATAGATAGGTAAAGAGATAGATAGATAGAGAGAGAGAGAGAGAGAGAAAGAGAGAGAGAGAAATATATATATATATATATATATAGTTAGAGAGAGAGGCAAGGGTATGAAAAAGCATGTACGAGAGAGAAAATGAGTAAGAAAGAAATCAAGGAAGACTGAGAGAGAGAGAGAGAAAGAGAGAGAGAGGAATGCAATAGAGAATGGATATAGAGAAAGATAAATGAAAAGTGAAAATTGTAATTTAATACGGGGTTGTATGTGAATGTTGGTGCAGAATGGGAATACCAACAGATATAAAACTGTTCAATGTTGAAGGGTAACCCTTGGAATTAATAATAGCCAAGGTATTATTCTCCATCAATGACATTTGCTGCCAATGATATGGAATATTAGAAATTAAAAAAAAAAAAAAGATATTAGAATGAATCAATTTTGTTTGTATTAGAAATAGAACAGAAATAGATGTAAGGAAAAAGAAATCAAGGAATATAGAAATAAAGATAGGGAAAAGGGACTAAGAAGACAAAAAAAAAATAAATAAAGGAAGGAATAATCCAAAACTCCATATATTCTTCTATTTGCATTAGAAATTGTCTATGGTAATGCATACACACATATACGCAGGCTCATTAACACCAAGCAAATCATTCTTTGGGGGAATACTTTGGGGAAAAGATTTAATCTTTTTTTCTTCAATCCTTATTAACGATGATAATGATAATAATAATAATCTTTTCTACTATAGGCACAAGGCCTGAAAATTTTGTGGGAGGTGGATAGCCAATTACATTGGCCCCCAGCACTCAACTGGTACTTGTTTAATCAACTCCAAAAGGATGAAAGGCAAAGTTGACCTCAGCAGAATTTGAACCCAGAATGTAAAGACGGATGAAATGCCACTAAGCATTTTGCCTGGCATGCTAACGATTCTGCCAACTCACCACCTGATAATAATAATAATAATGATAATAATAATAATCATTCCTAACATAGGCACAAGGCCACACATTTTTGGGTTGGGTGGGTAGGCATTAGATGATTTAATTACACCCATCTCCCCAGCCCCACCAAAACCACTTGACTGGTAATTTGGTTTTGTTGATTCCTTTATAGAAGGGTGAAAATCAAAATTGGCTATGGCAGGATTTGAACTCAGAACATAAAAGAGTTGGAATAAATAGAGTAAGGCGATATACACATGCCTGACATTCTAGCATTTCTGTCAATCCTCCACCCTGATTCTACAACTGTTTCTATAACTACTACTATTAACATTATTATTATTATTATCATTAGTATTATTATTATTATTATTAATATTCTCAAACCATATTATAAAGGTAATAATTATAATTAAAAAAATGTCTTGGTTTGGAAATAAAAAAAATAAATAAAAACTGGCCACTTATTAGGGATTCCATTTTTTTTTTAAGGACAGTTTATTGAAACAGCAGTTTGCTCCGTTGTTATTGGAAGGAAACATTAATCAAGTACAACATAATTATTAATTAAATTTATATTTACATTTGACATAATTTAAACACAATACCTCATTCCTCCTCACAAAAATCTAACATGGAGTGTGAGAGAGATGACGAGCTTGTGTTTTTTCTTTTTTTTTTTTAAGTATTTAGACTTTTAGGTTTACATGGCTACTGTAGATGCTAGTAAAAGTTACATACATGAAAGTAGAATCACTAAAGTATTTCTTTAACATTATAGAGACCCACCTCCACCGCCGCCTACACTGCTTACATTGTAAAGAACTGCCAAAATGAGACGGAGCAATCTGCACTCCTTACAGATGTCCACTCTTATTAGCAATAATTTTTGAATAGCACCAAAATACTGTGTTGGTATGGTAAGAGGATAGTACCAAATTTTGTTGGCACATAATAATAATAATAATAATAATAATAATATAATAATAATAAAATAATT
The DNA here is from genome assembly GCF_006345805.1 of Octopus sinensis. Taxonomy (NCBI): domain Eukaryota; kingdom Metazoa; phylum Mollusca; class Cephalopoda; order Octopoda; family Octopodidae; genus Octopus; species Octopus sinensis. Next base: position 32,900,752 of record NC_043011.1, on the reverse strand, counting down.
TCTGGTATAATTTACACAGATAAAAATGACAATGAATTATTATTTGTTTGGTTTCGAATTAATGCAATGGATAAACAGTTAAAAAATAAATAAGCACCCCTCTCGAAAAGAAAAAAAAAAAAAAAATAAAACTAACGAAATCATTAGAATTTTAATTTTTACTCTTACAAAGATTGAATTTTTCTGAATAAGAATGATGGAACATAAAATTTAATTTACTGGATTTAAACATCAAAAAAAAAAAAAAAAAAAAAAAAAAAAGAAAACGTTTAAGGAAAAAGATATATTCACATATAAGCATGCACATACAGATACACATATACAGTTACAGAAACACTCATACATACACACACAGAATCTAAAATACAGTCACACTAGAAAGGATATACTTGTTGATATAGCTATGAAAGTAACATTAACAATCAATGGTCTTTTAAAATTACCAGTAATAAATGTAAACGGTAATTTTCATTTGTTTCTGTTACGTATTTTTGTTGATTTTTATTTTTATTATTTTTTTGTTTTAATATTTGTATCTTTAGTATCAAGCATATCAGATAGGTGTTGAGCAGAAGGTCCACTGCGTATTAGATCATCCCCGTTTAGAAACAAACTCACTTCCACATCTGTGATGTTAGGGAGTAAGCCACTTCAGACATAAAAAGTAAGCTAAAAAATAACATTATTAGAACAGCAGTTTGTTGTTGAATGCACCTTTGTTATCATATGATGGCAAGGAGAGACAACCAGTAACACGAATGTCATCTTCAGTTTTTTTTTTTTCTTTTTGGACATGGTAAGAGCAAGGTGGTACAATTTTGTTATACAATACAAACTAAAAAGTAAAGCAAACTTTGAGAAAGCCAAGACAAGAGCAATTTTACATCAAAAAATTTTTGTTGGAAAAAAAAAAATTAAAGTAAACAAACAATATAAAACAAATGTGTACTTATATCTAAGTATCTGTTTTTTGTTTTTTCTTTTTTTTTGGGTCAAAGTATGTATATGTTTTTTTTTTGTTTCTCATGTTTAAAAAATAATTTTCCAGATATTATTATTATTATTATTTTTTGTTTTTTAGTTAAAATACATGACTAACATTAGTTAATACAAGTCAAAAGACTACCATATTGTTTGACAGTTTGTCAATGGTTAATCACATTGCAAATACGGTTTAAAATTTAGCATACACAGATCAACTTTATTTTAATTAAAAAAAAAAAAAAAGGTACCATTTAGAACATTTCACAATTGGATACATACAATAAGATTTAAAAAAAACAAACAAAAAATAAACAAAACTTTATAAGTACATACAACTAAGTCACTAAGCCAACATGTGCTATCTGGTTTATAGGGTATCATATACTCATGTATGATGTACAAACTTTTCTTATTGAAAAGATAATCAGGTAGTTTATAAGAACTCACAAACATTTACATACGTACATACATACATATACATATATACATAGATATATACACATACATATATAATATATATATATATATATATATATATATATATATATAATATATATATATATATATATATATATATACATACACAAACACACAACACATACATGAGTACCTTTTGTGTAGATGTGTGTGTATGTGCACGTATGTGACTATATATATGCATGTATATGTGTGTGTAATGTGTATGGGAAAAAATATAGATGATTGTCTCCCCTTGACATTAACAAATACATCATGAAGGTTACCCTATGACAATACAATAAGAATGAACGAAAAATATATAGGTATATATATATATATATATATAATATATATATATATATATAATATATATATATATATATATATATATGTTAAAAAAATCTAGACATTATTAGAGTTCTTTACTTGCTTTCAATACAGACAGGATTACTTTTTCCACTGCTTCTTAATTTGGTTTTTTTAAAAAAAAAAATATAGATTTTATAATTAACATTCTACTTAAATAAAATGATAGTTCGACTGACTGTCAATGTTTGAATAATAATAAAAGAAAAAAAAATTAGAAGGAATAAATGTATTTAGTCCCTTAAAAAGTTTCTCTTGTGCTATTTTGTGTCCATGACTCCTTTTTAAAAACTTTTTTTTTTGTGCTGGCCTCAAACAATGTTTCCGGCCGAGACCATGGCCGCTCACCGGTCCAAGTTATGCCCTGTACAGCAGTAAGGCAATAGGTTCAACATTTCACTGATACACCATGTCGAAACTATAGACTTGCGATAAGGAGAAAGAATAAGGATTTCAGACTCTTGATTTTTCTCATACTAAATAAGTAAGAAGTTGTAAAAACAGAGAATGAAAAAAAAGATGCCATGATACCAGGTCTTTCGGTTTTTATTTATTTTTTTTCTTCTTTCTTTTCTTCTTTTTACATAGTTCTATACAACAGATAGTGCTTGGTGGTATTGGTTGGTGTTGGTGTCATAGGGTGGGGGTGGGGGGAGTGGGATCCTGTCAGTGCTCCACTGCTACGCAAACTCAGTTTACTACCAACATAGAGAATATTATACAAACAATTAGTAAACAGTACCTAACAGTAGACCACGGAGAGGATTATGTTAAGATCACAAGATAACTCAGTGTTTGGAAGCTGTAGTTTTTTTGTTTTTTTTATCACACTGGTAGGGCAGAGAAATTTAAACTCTAATTCAAAATCGTCTTTCTGTGATATATGCTTAATATAAGTTTCTCAGCTAGTTTATCTTAATCAATAGATGTATTCTTAAAAGGCTTTGATGACAATCTTTTAGAGGAGAACTGATATAATTAGAATAAAAAAAAAAAAATTTTAAATAATAATAATAATAATACACAAAACCTTTCCAATTTGTCAACAGTGACTAAACCAGAGACCTCAGTGGAATAAAAAATAACCCCCAAACAAAACAAAACAAATTTGTATTTTTTTCATTTTTTTTTGGGTAACAAAAGTCAGAATTTAATAGAAAACCCTCAATGTGGTTTGAACAAGCAGCAGAAATTTACATTGCTTTGACACTGAATGCAAATCATAGTAAGAGGTATATATTTGAAGATGATAAAATAACAAGAATTCCTATTTTTCTACAGTAAGAAATATAAATAAAAATATCAAATTATATATATATGTATATATATATAAAGGTGAAACAAAACCGTAATTTAGAACCTACTGATATGTGAAAGACAGTCAATCATCAGTGCTTATGTTGACCTTTGTTTTTTGGGGTTTTTTGTATTGTTAGGACTTGAGGTAGTTTAGAATAGAGTACAGCTTGTATCCCAACAGTCTCTGCTTTGTTTCTCTTTAAGTATCAAGTTGAGGCACCAGATTGTTCACAAATATATTTTTCTCACAGGGGAAACGAAATGATGCCACAAAGAGATATTAATTAAGAGAATAAATGGTTTTAGACAGAGATTTACCAAATTTTTGCATGCTCAAAATCCAAATTGAGGGTTTCATAAAATTTGCCAGAATATAATTCAAAAGAGAACAGAATTGAAAATATATCAATGAAAGTTAACTCAATTCCTAAGAAATTTGTCTGCATCAATATTTTCATGGCCAGTGGGTAAAAGGATGGGGGGAAAAATTAATGACAAAAAGAAAATGAAAAAAAAAAAGAGAAAAAGAAAAATCTTTCTATCAACTCTATGAAGATGATATTCTTTCAATATTTGATTCACATGAAGACACTAATGATACATAGAAAGAAATATATACCAACATTGAATTTATATATGTATATGTATATATCTTTTTGAGATTATTTTTTGAAATGGCTTTCATGCAAAGTAGAGACAACAAATACAGATGAAAAAAATATATGCATGTATATATATATATATATATATATATACCTATATACATATATATATATATATATATATATATATATATATATATATATATATAATATATACATACATATATATATACATATGAATATATATATTGTTATATATATATAAATATATTGTAATAATTCCTAGACAATATTTGTATGCAACTGTGACAGTAAAGGAACAAGTTATTGATAGCTATCAGACAACAATGCTGAAAGTGGACGGTGAGAGAGAAATCAGCAATAAATCAAGGGAGACCATCTAGCAGAAGTCTTACTGTAACACTAAGTTTTTTTTTTAAACAAATAAATAAATAGATAGAAATAAAAAAAAAGGAAAAGGAATAAAAAAAATTTTGATAAACAAAACAGAAATGTCTACAAGATGTATTAATGCCTATTGTTATTATTTTAACCTTTAAAAATTTTGAAGTGTTTTTTCAGTTTTAGTAAAACGCTAGGTGGAACTTTCAAAAGAATGATTTGATAGCTTCTAATTAATTTGGAACATGACCCCCAAACCCCAACTAGAAGGAAAAAAAAAATCATCAAAAATAAATTGTGTTGGTATGATTAAAGTGACATATGTTGAAAAAAAGAAAAGGTGTCCCTTAGCACTCGCCGCCACCTTTGGATTAATGAATGCCTAGAAGTAAATCAGCATAACCCTAGTTTGTTTCATATTATTATTATTATTATTATTATTATTATCATTATTATTAGCAGTAGTATTAGTAGTATTAGTAGTATTTTTGGGGTTTATTTTTTCCTGATTTTTATGAACAGTAATTCTTATTATAATCAACCAAAAGTTTTTAAAGCTTAAATGGAACCTTTTCTTGGCTAATGATTAACTTTGGAGAGTGATTAATGTGAACCTTTAGTCAAATGCTTCTGTACTGACTAGACAATGCTGACATGAAAGAAATAGAGAAAGAGAGAGAGGGAGAGAGAGAGGGGGGAGAGAAGACTGCAACTAGTTTTGCCCATGTCACCTCTACGCCTATGAGGTGTCAATGGGAAAAAATCACAACCATGACAAACAGATAAGTAAGAAAAATAGTCACATGTTTACAACAAGAAATAGTCTAGGACAACTAACAATAGCAACAGCGGATTACAATAATATCAGGAAAAAAAAAAAAAACTAAATTAAAAACAAACAAACAATGAAATTAGTTGTGACAGCAAGAAAGACGAAATGGAGCAGGGGAAAAAAAAAAGAAAAGACCAAGAGTGAAAAAAGACAAAAAGGAAGAAGAAAAGTGAATTGATAAGAATTATAGAAATAAATTAAATGAAATGTGTGGGGAGGTTTAAGAAAAAAACAACCTTGAAACAATACCAACATAAGGTTTTGCATGATGACTATATTACATCAATAATTAGTATTGTAATGAGAGGAGAGGAATTAGTTGATAAGTGATAATAGAAACAAGGCACAATTGGCAGTTCTCAGACAATATAAATCAATCCATGAAACATTGAAAAATATAGCGGACATCAATGGATTTACAAAGAAGTCTTAGTACATCTCACATGTGTAATATTTTAATAGGCATTCATTCAATGTGTAGTAGATGACATGGATTCAATATTGAATTCTTTTGTTCATGTGTGTGTGTGTGTGTGTGTGTGTATACATGCTTTTCTAGTGTGTGTGGTGTGTGTGTGCGTCTATGTGAGTAGTGTGCATATGCATGTGTGTGTGTGTACGTGTTTGTATGGCATGATTGTGTATGTGTACACATTTATACAAACATATAATGCACACACAGATATCCACATACATGTGAAACACACACATGCAAAATACATATACACATTCTTATATACATACATATATATGTATATATATATATATATATATATATATATATAAGCATAATATATATATATATATATATAGATATACATACATATATAAGCATAATATATATATATACACACATATATATACACACATATATATACACACATATTTATATATATATGCATATATATATATATATATATATATATATATATATATATATATATACACACACATATATATATGTATAATATATATGTGTATATATATATATATATATATATATATATATATATATATATATACACACATATTTATATATATATGTATGTATATGAAGTAAATGTGTGTACATAAACACATTGCAACCATATAAAGTGAGTTTTAGTATAAACAAACACACATCTACAAACAAAATCTTCCACTCAGTTTATGAACAAAAATAAATAATTAATTTTTGAATTAATGTAATACTGCTTCTAAAGAGACAAAAAAAATGGTTAAAAAATGGTACTACTATGACACAGCATAAATACTGCATTCATATTTGTATATAAATACAACTTTAGTAACTTAGTACAAATCAAAAAAAAAAAAAAATATATATATATATATATATATAGTGAGATTACTATTACCAGAGTAAAAATTAACTTAATCAAGCTATAATTCATTTGTTGAAACTACCAGTTTATTATAGCTAAAAGTGATACTTATGGATCTGTACTAAAATAATGCTGATGATTTTATTATTATTATTATTATTATTATTATTATTATTAATCCAAGTTACAGAGAAAAGAGGAAAGAATAAATAAATGTTTTATAAAAACTAAGCATATTCAAATGAGTGTTGCAAATATCAAGGGAAGTAATTCGCATTAAGTAGTTACTGTGCTGATGCTTTTGAACTGCAGATATATATATATATATCTATATATATATGTGTGTGTGTGTGTGTGTGTGTGTGTGTGTGTGTGTTTATGTATTTGCATGCATTTATATGTACACAATAGGCTCAAGAGCAGCTGCATGATTAAGAAGTTCATTACTTCTCAATGATATGGTTTTAAGTTTAGTCCCACTACTTGGCACCTTGGGCAAATCTCTTCTGCTATTGCCCTAGGATAACCAAAGCCTTGAGATTGGATTTGATAGATGCAAGCTGAGAGAAACCCATCATATACATACATATACACACACACACACATATATATACACACACACACATAAATATATAAATATATATATATATTAATCAAAGTATACAGTATTATATATCCATTATGGCCAATTTTACCAATCAATTTCACACTAGGGGTTCAACAGAGTGTTAGGTAACAGTCCGATTATTAACCTGTGGTTGTTGTTATGGAAGGAAATATATATATATTTGTGGTGTGTTTGTATGTAAACGATATATATATATATGTATGTATATATATATATATTATATATATATATATATATATATATATATATATATATATATGTATATATATATATATATTATATATTTATATATATATATATATATATATATAATATATATATATATATACACACACACACAATGAAATGCTCTACTTTTCAATGAAAGAAACAAAATCTCAAAACTTTCCTCGAATTTCCTACACTAAGTATTAAGTGAATTCTTGAGATCATATTCTTTATCAGAATTACTAAAAATAAAATTATTTAATGAAATAAAAAATAGAAATCAAGAAGCAACAGATCGTTCTAGTATCGTAACAGATTGTAAACTACATTCTCACTAGAGTAAAATTATAACCATCACCATCATCGTACCTATTACCAGTTATATATATATCTTCATAGTTGTTGTTAGTTAATGTGTAAACGATGTGTAATACAAATTGCTGGACTCAATAAAAACAGCAGTTAAAAAGAGAAGTCTGAGAAATATGCCAAATGACATGAGAAATATATTTAAGGAAACAACAATGAAGATGATAAAGATTCGGGGGAGGAGAACAAAAATATAATAAAGCAAAACAAGCTGAAATGATAGGTTAATAATGAATTAATAAATAAACAAATAGATTGATAATTATTTCTATTTTAGGCACAATGCCACAAAATATTTTGTGAGAAGAGTACAACCAATTAATTCGTCCATACTTCTTGATTGGTACTAATTTCATTGACTCTTGTGGGATTCGAAATAGTTCAAAATAAAAATACAAATAATAATGATAATGTTGATAATGATAATAATAATGTTTAGAGAATGGAATAAGCTGTTCCATTCAAAACTGCTCATCATTTGAAAAAAAGGGTGAAGGAAAAGAACCAAAAAAAAAACTAAAAGAAAGTTACAGCAGAAAGCAGCATACAGTTCAAAACGAGGAAAAAATTCCCTCACATTAATTAATTAATTAATTAATACATTGTAAGTTTTATAAAATGTATTATTTTACCTTCCTCAAATGATTTTTTTTATTTATCTTTGGTTAAAATGTCAATTTTAAAATCATGATTCAAAATAGAAAGGAAAGCGTTTATTCATTTGTTGTTGTTTGTTTTTAACCTTTTTTCTTTTCATTTTATCTTTTTTTTTTGTTTTACATTTCAAAAACTTTTCTGTACACATTTCATTTCATAAAAGGTAACAACAACAACAACAACAACAGAGAGATAGATATATTCAAGAAGACATAGAGAATGTGCCGATCACATTTTCATCACCATGGCAACAACAATAATTGAAATGACAGCAAAGAAGAAGCATTATCTAACTATATCCAATGATATTAATAATAATAATGATAATAATAATAATAATAATAGACTATACAATAACATGTAAAAAATATTGCATGTTTTTGTACATTGAGATTAGTTTCAACTGTTCATGAGAAATTACAGGAGAATGATAGCCAGTATCCTGTGACAGAGACTAATACAAAAGCTAGAACTAATTACTTCAACTATTGAGATTTATCAAGATTTTATCTCATGGGTTAATTACTCCAGAAAATAGATTTATGTTATATATTCCACTAATGTCCAAATCATATTATAATACAGGACTGAAACTAGGGATCGATTTAAGTGTTTTTCCAAAGAATATTTGTTCTAACATATGCGTCATTTATAAAATGAAAGACGACACTAAAATATTTTGTTAATTTCAATAGATTTCAAACAAACCATCTTAAAAATGCCAAGAAATAAAAAGAGAAAGAGAGAGAATTGTGTGTGTGTGTGTGTGATATGTGTATATGTAAGAGAGAGGATATGTGTTTGTGTGTGTGTGTATTTGTTTGAATGTATGTATGTGTGTGCATGTATGTGTATGTTTAAAAGAAAAATAATGAAAATAAAGGTTGAATGTCCTTTTAGGAGTTAAAATACAAGTTGAAGATTAATCTAGTCCTATTGTGAAGAAATAAATAATAACAGGATATACAACAAAGAAATAGCAGTTAAAACTAAAGAATGGAATAATTCTAACTAAAGAATGAAATAATTCTAACAGGATTAACCCTTTTTCTTTTATGTTTTTTTTTTTTTTTTTAATTGACATTTTCTTCTGCTAAATGTTAACAAAATTGCTGCCAAAAATTCAAATTTACAAATCTGATATTTTTTTCTTTTTATTATTTAGAAGGAAAAAAAATGTGGAAGACATAGTAATGATAAATAGAAAGAATATTATAATCAATGGCGTAAGAGAATTTCTTTTCACATCTTCACTCAAGAAATAAGACGAGTCTATTCTCTTGAAGAAGGCCTCGTTGTGAGTTGTAACATTTTGGCTAGTGACCAGAACCAGACTTTAGCAAAGTGGGGTTTTTTTTTTTGTTTTTTTTTTTCAACAACTTCCTGGCTCTTATCTCAGGGCTTGGCACAAACATTTGGAAACTACAGTAAACCTTCAGCATTTCAGATCAAGTCAACCAACTCCATCAGTGAGAAAAGTAAAATTTTAACCATCAGGGCCAAATTGACACAACGAAAATATTATCTGTGAAACATATAAATACTTCATGGAAACAACAACTCATAATAGCTGACTGAGGTAATTCTGTCATGAGAGAGTCATTAGAAGCTTTGCTGTGAGTGTATGAATGTATGAAATATATCTGTATATATGTGTGTATGAGTGTGTATGTGTGCGTATTTGTGTGTGTATGTGAGGTTTTATCTTTCTTTCTCTAGATGGGTTAATAAAATTATTTAAGAATAAATTGCTGAAGAATTCTTTTTTTTTTTTTAAGGAAGACTATTGTCTCTTTAGAAAGATGAATATTATAATGAAATATGTGATAGCACCAGATTTGAAATGTTAATAGTTAGAAAGAAATAATTCAATTGCAATTGGCGAATTTTCAAACATAAGCCTAATGTCCTTGCGGTGTAGCATAAACGAGGAATTACTGTCACAAGATTAAATGTCCAGCTAGGTAGATGCTTTACCTGTTATTGTAGTGTTATAAAACAAACTTTTACATACACTAATCCATGCAAGCACACACAATACACACACGTGTGGGTGTATATATACATACATACCTACACACACACACATATATATATATTATATATATATATATAATATATATATATATATATATATATACACACATACACATACCTACAAGTAAATATATGCACATATATAAAGTATATATACTCATGCACAGACACACACACACACAGATGTCTAAATGTGTAAATGTAAAGGTATTTATCTATTTGTGATAATTGAATGCCGGAACATATCAAAGAGAAGAGGAAGAAAATAAACTATTTTTATTAACTGGATATTTAGATACTTTAAACTGATGTTTCATACTTCACACACAAAACTTATTCAAATGAATTCACCTAATTAATCTAACAGAAGAATGATGTCACTTGCTAATGATAAAAATAAAAGACATTTAGATCAGTGTAACAGCAAAAACAAAATGTTCAGTTCTACTGCATGTAACAAAAATTTGCAACTGTATGGCTCCTTTTGTGTTGAGTGACAATAATACTTTTAAAGCACATATATTTTAATAGACTGTAGATGCTAGGAAAGAGAAGATTAATGTATTTAAGCTACAAGATTAACAGATTTTTTCCCAGTTTAATTCCATTGTTTAAAAAAGTTCAAGTATTAAAATGAAGTTCTATTTAGAAAAATCTTATCCAAACTTTGTACCAAAATTACTGTCATTAGCAATTTAATCTGTTGTTTTTTCTTTCTTGTTTCCTTTCTCTGACAACATCTCTCTTTAAGCTCCACAAGCTTTTAAATGAATGCTAAAAAATTATCAATTTTTCAGAACTGGATTATTGGATGGCTAAATGCGAAAAATAGAATTATATGAAGGCTACATGGACCAAAGAAACAAAAACATAATTAAACAAATAGATAAATAAAAATTAAAATGTTTAAAAAGTGAAAAGAAATGAATATCTTATACAAAACTATATTAGGAAAATAGGATTATATAAGGAGTATATGAATGAAAAACGATTAAATTATTATTATTTAGGACTAAAGAACAAAACAAATGACATATGAGAACCAAAGAAAAATATTCCACATTTACCTTCAGAATTTAACTATTTTAATTAAATTTGGTATCAGTCACAAGTCTTATTTGTTATTAAATCTATTTAATAAAGCATTATTTAACAGAATTTTTTTGTTTCATTGCTATTACTTGCATAGCAGTTATTATTTTTTTTTAGCTCTTAATCTAATATAATTAACTTGGTGTTATAGACAGCTTTGCCAACAGAAGCAAATCAGCAGTGAGACTTGGTAACTAAATATAAGCAGAAAGAGTGACAAGTAAAGTGTTCATAAAATATTTCACAACACAGGCAAGTACTGGCAACGAAGGAAAAGTACAAGATTAATGTAGTAGAATGATTCAATGAAATAAATGATCAGAATGGAAATAGTTTTGGAAAACAAGTGGCTTAATTTCATTTCTAAGAGCTAACTCGAAAGAAATTTGTAATTTGGTTTCGTGAAAATGAAGCAATAAATTTGTATAGTTTAAGGAAATAAAGAGCACATATAGCATTATCTATTTATCTAGATCCTTAACAATGTTTCGTAAGTGCATATGAATGATTTAACACTAACTTAATTAATTAATTAATCAATTGAAATGATAGATATTATTTGCGACAGAATTTCTGTTCAAGTTGCTACAGTGAAATAAATAATTAATGAGGTAAGTTAAATATAAAAAAAAGATGATTGAAAATTTAAAATATTGCAAGAATACACCTGACATTTGATTGTAAAACAATTGTAAATGTATTCCAAGTCAAAGAGGGAAAAATATATATATATATTTGAATTAATTACAAACACATTGTGGAAATCTCTTAAGATAGATGATATCAGTGATTTAAGCTTTGGTACTTTTAGAATGAATATTAAACTGAAAGAAAAAAAAAAGTGATTATTTCTTAATGATTTGATTTTATTGTCACCGGTCTATCACTATGTTTTTCAAAATTCTAATGAGTATCTAGTGCAATTTTCAATGGTGAATAATTTTAATAAATATTTGAAAATCCTCTCAGTTGCAAAAAACACCCCTAAAAAAAAATGAATAAAAAACCTTCCTGATTGTAATTTAAATACAAAAAATTTTCAAAAATGAAAAGAATACTGATCTGGATTAAAATCTATATTAATCTGCTTAAATCTACACACATGAAAAGTAAAATGTATCAAATATTCTTGGAATGGTTGCATTTTTAGAAGAACATTGGAATCTTTAATGCTCTCAAGATACTTAAGAAATATTTATGTGAATTGAAATAAAGTATATTTAAGGCAAATGCTCCATTTAACAAGATTGTTGCATACAGGGCACTATAAGATACGAGTGAAGACCATGAAGCAAGTAGTGCCAATGTAGTGGAATGTGAGAGTATTTCCTTGTATAACAGTAAGAATGAAGTAATAATGATAAACTTAATATATCTGGTACTCAGAAAGAAAAAAAAAAGAAGATAATAAACCAAAAAAAAAAAAAGAAAAAAAAAAAGAAACCGAATGTTTAGGATCAGCCAACAATGAGAGATTACTAATTAAGTTTAATGGAAACAAAAAGCTTAGACAGACAGACACACAGACACAAATGCACAAATATGCTACACATAACATAGAATTTTTTTTTCACTCTAAAAAGTGAACAAATGTAAATTAAAAGAGAAAAAAATATATATGCATGGAAATGTTTGTCAAATAATAAAAGGGAAAAAAAAAAATCGAAAAAAGAAGCAAAAGTATTTTTCACAACCATCGAAAACAGGGAGAAATCTTTAAGTAGATGACTAGATCGGAATTTAAATTGAACAATAAGCATGTCTTATACAACCTTTTTTTTTTTTTTCCATATAAAGAAATGATATATACTGCATACAGCTTCATTATGGTAATGTAGTAAGTTGGAACATGACCATGTTATAGGCTTCCAATATGGCCGTAATGTGACAAGTTTCATTTTGGCACATTACCACATACAGTTCCAATATAGTAAACATGGAAGTTTGGTACAATACCATGTGTAATAGCTTCAATATGGCAATATGAATGTTTGGGCATAATACCACATACATATATATATATGTATGTATATACATATATATGTATGTGTGTATATATATATATATATATATATATATATGTGGCTTTTAATATGGCAATGTGGCAGTTTTTAAGTACATCACCATACCTATAGCTTTAATTTAAAGTAGTGTGGCAGATTTTTGACACATTACCATATAGATCCTCGATATGATAGTGTGGCATTTTTAGGCACATTACCACATGTAGCCTCTATATAGTAATGTGGTAGTTTGGCACATTCATGCAAACATCTTCAATGAAAAGACAAAACAGTGGTGGTGGTGGTGGTGGTGGTGGTGGCGGGGAAATAAAAAAAAAAAACGAAAATAAAAATATGAAAAATGATTGCATTTTCTTTACTTCAGGAAAGAAAAAAAGCAGAATGTAGTAGAAGAGCCAAGAGTGAGAGGGAGAAGGAGATTGAGGATGATAGAGGGAGTTTGAGTAAGAGTGAGAGAAAGAGAGAGAAATGAGTGGATGGATGAGTAAAGATTTGGTGATGTAACGATTGATGAGAGGGAAGATGGGGAGCTAAGAAAACTAAAAAATTAAAATTTGTAAGTTTTACTCAATGCATTAAAATATCTTGTATAGAACAACAGCGTGGGTAAACTTTTAAGGCTGGATGTTAACCAGAAAGCAGATAATGAAGATGTTTTAAATACGGCAAAGATTGGAAAATTACATGGCTTTATGGCTTTGCTATGAATGAAAGTCAATTGATTTATATAAACCAACTAAATCTGATAGACAATCTTAGATAAGAATTATATGGTAGAAAAGTTTATCCATCTAACCAAGTTAAGTTACATAAAATTTGCTTGGATAATAATGGACTAGTATATTCAGAATCAGAAAGGAGTTTATGAAATAAATGTTTGAGTATTAAAGCTTGAAGTTAATTTGAGGTTAAGAATTAAGGTATTTGCTGTTAGATGAATGATGAGAGATTATCTAAATATTTGATAATGATGGCAAAGAGTATGAAGATGAAATTGTGAATGAAGATCAGTAGTATTAGAATGAAATTCAATCACAGGAATTTGATATTCTTGGATATAGGTAAGATGAATGATTTTTTAAAATTTTCTTTGTTATAAATATATCTTAAACTTGAAAAATAAATTTTTGGTCCTATTGGATTATTTAAAAAAAAAAGAAAAGAAAAGGAAAAGAAAACAACTTGTACATTATTGTCACCATGTATGTACTTATAATTTTTCTTTGGTTATTTTGATAGCACCTTTAGAAAATTTCAGTTAGCTTAAAAAAAAACAAAAAAACATTGACCTACATTATTGGATGGAAGGAAACACAGATGGATACATAGAAATATATCTCTATATATACCCATCTTTATTACATGTATATTTTATACATATATACATAACACACACACATATATATATATATATATATATATATATATATATACATATATATATACACCATACATACACACACACATACACACATATGTATGTATGTATATATGTATAAGTGTGTGTGTATAATATATATATATATATATATATGTGTATGTATATGTATACACACACATGTATATGTATATTGAGAGAGACAGAGGAGAGAGAGAGAGAGAGAGAAAGAGAAAGAGTAAAGGAATAAAGAATGGTCAGAAAGAGAAAAAAGAGAATGGTCGGGAAGAAAAAAAAGAAGGAAAGAGTATTATCCAAGTCCAACGAAATGCAAGACATTTCGTTGATAATTTCCCTGTGAAAGAATTGGTGCGGTGAATAAAATAGGAACAGTTGACTGTGGTGAATTGTTTGGCATTTGGATTTAGAGAAATTAAAAATAATAAATAGGATTTAATTGAACAAAAAAAATATAAATAAATGCAAAAAAATCAAAAACAACCCCCACCAAAAATAAAAAAAAAACATGATTTTTGACTGGATTTTTTTCTTCTATAATATGTCATGAACAAAATATAATGGATGAGACTAAATGGTGTTTGGATGAGAAATTCATGATGTTTTGGAAGTAAAATCCATGGCAACTTGGATGCAGAATTCAGAGTTTCCAGGATGAATGTATGATGACTGTTCAGCTTGAAGATTCTATTCGGTATGCATCGGTGAAGTAGCATCTTTTTCAGCTGGGGGTAGAGCAAGTGACATATCGGAAATTGGAACAGTGGTTCACATGACGATGAAGAGTGATCATGAGTTGAGTATTTGCTTTGGTGTTTTTTTTTTCTTTTGAAAGAAAATAATAATGATAATAATAATAATAATAATTATAGTAATAATCCTTTCTATTGTAGGCACAAGACCTGAAAATTTAGGGTAGGGGGATAGTCGATGACATCGACCCCAGTGCGTAACTGGTACTTGTTTCATCGGCCCTGAAAGGATGAAAGGCAAAGTCGACCTCGACGGAATTTGAACTCAGAACGTAAAGGCAGACGAAATACCGCTAAGCATTTCATCCAGCGTACTAACGATTCTGCCAGCTCTCCGCCTTAATAATAATAATAATAATAATGGTGATGATGATAAAATACAAGACTGAATATAACAAGATTAGTACAGAAATTAGAAAGGAATATTATTGTCATTTCTTTTTCTTTGTAAAAAAAAAAAAATGGTTAAAGTGCATATTCTTATGAGGTGACAATTGAATGATTTCTATAAGGTAATGAAAAGGTTGATGATGATGATGATGATGATGATGACGATGGTGATGATGAGTGTCACTTGGGAAATGCTGCCATTGTTGTTGCTTCACATTATCTAGGAAATTATAAATAGGATGCTGTGTGGCAGAAGAATCAAGGAATGAAATGATTGATGATTGATGATTGATGATTGATGATCAGTGATTTTAGAGTGAGTCAGAGGATATAGATCTATTTTGCGAAAAACCATCCTGATGAATGGCGGAAAACTAATTCATTACCTAAATCTATTCAAGATGTTAATTAGTAAATAATAAGCCATTAAGTAATTTAACAATCTTTGGCTGATATTGAGATCTTTTCAGCGTAGAATCTCAGCTGACCACATTCCTTTAGAGTTAACGAGAAGCAGTCAGGTAAGAAAGGCCACAGACATTCTCATGCTATTTGCAGCATTGCATTCCTTCTATGTAATTAAAAAAAAAAAAAAGCACGTACAACAGACATGGATAACTCAGCATTAAAGAGATTTACCATTTTTTGTACCAAAACATTAGAAATTAATGACCTCCATATAAGAGATATGCACAGATATATTTTTGGTTGGCACAGTTTGGTAGCATTTTCCCCTCCCTCTGTTTTGCCATGTTTCGTACTTTTTCCTATTTTGTAGGAATATGCTAATATACTGACTCTGGACAATATTTTTCGATGCCTTTGAAAACTTTAATAAGTAGAAATGTTCTTTGCAATTTCATTTTTTTTCTTTTATAAATATTTTTGTCCAACGTTTAGATTATTATTATTATTTTTTTTTTTTCAATGATCCAACCAACAACATGGTTTTTCATTAGAGACTTCGTTTTGTATAATGCAAGGTGAGAAATGTTGAATTCAGTTAGAAAAGAATGCCCGTTTACATCCGAGACATTTTGTCATTATAGCAATCTTGAATTGGTTAGGTGAGCTTGACGGCACAAAATACTTGCAAGATACGGTATTTATCCAGGACAATTTAGCTGAGTTAATTTACTACCGGGGATGACTCCAGTTATAAACCAACAGATTCTTTACAGAAAATAGAATCCAAAAGTTTTTTCTCATATATATGTATATAAATATATATATATATATATATATGTGTGTGTGTGTGTGTGTGTGAGTGTGTGTATGCATATATATATATATATATATATATAAATATATATATATACATATATATATATATATGTATGTATGTATATATATCTCCCATTCAACAACACTTCCCATCCCACTCTAACCTTAAATATATTTTCTTTTACAACCAATTTGAGGCCAAGTAAAACTGCGAGATCTACACTTTCAATAGAGGGTGATAAAATAAAAGCATCTTACCACATCCCTCTCATTTCTACAAGTTATTAAAAGCAGGAAATCATAATCCGTAGGTCCTATATGATACATGCTTCTATCTGAACCACTATTTATTGGATGCAATTCTAAGAGAGTGGACTTCACAACAAAATAAAGATGTAGCACCAACATTAAAGAAAGACAAGTTGATTTTTGTGGTAGGTGAGACTAAATAAAATGACTTTTGCCTTTTTTTTTTAATGTTTTCTTTCTGTAAAATTATTTGATATGGCTTGTTAGATGACAGTTGAAGTCAATGCGGTCTTTGCAAATAATGTGACAAATGCCACAACGGAAAGGCTCTCCATTGTGTGAATGAAAGCCGTTGTGTAGGACATAGGTGGAACAGTCATCAAAAACAATGTGGCAGTGAACACATTTGAAAACCTTGCCCTTCAAGATGAGATAAGTCAGCATTGATTGATCATCAGCATCTCTGTCTTTCTGGCTCATTACAACTAATCCAGGGGAGGGACTTGAAGATTGTGGAGCATTGTCATAGTCACTGCCGTTAGTGCTACTACATCGGCGCATTGGATGTTTCTGTTTGCGAGTATTGGTCGATGATGAGGTCGAAGAGGATGAGGGCATCATTCGAGAGTTGAGATTGAGACGAGTTATGGCAGATGGCAATTGCTGTCCTCCATCTTCATGGGGTGCAATGTTATCTGGAAGAAGAGCACCATCAGGAGATTTGGAACTACATATACTGGAATTTTCTGGAGATTGGTGAGGGAGATTAGTAGCTGTTATGTCAGCATCTACCAAATTATCATAATGTGAAGTTTCATATCGAAAGATTTGATTACTGTTGGTTTCACGATTACTACTACTAATTATAGATTCTGAACTGAAACGACGATGACGGTTTACTGTTGTAATCATGTCCACTGGTTCTTGGTTGGGAGGGATGTTTTCTTGTCCTTCCGAGATCTCTGATTTTTTAATATTTTCTGAATGTAATGAATGAGTGGAGAGATCTTCTGGATGGTCCATTGAGGGAGTGAATGATTTAGAGTTAATTGACTGGGCAATGGAGTTAATGGACTGTGGAACAAATGCATTAAGAGATGGAGCATTGGACATTGGGGAGAGAGAGACTTTAGCTAAAGATTTACTCACATCTGGACTGTTATAAGCTAATGGTATATGACTAGAGTAATCAGGTTTACCTTCATCAGGGTCAATGATTAAGGATCCTGGTGGAGTGCTTGCCCCTGTGTGATCATAATCCCCATTGGGCATTCCTATGTCAGTACCTTGCCCATCAGAAAGAGAATATATCAAGGCTGGATTATACTGATTGGCATGGTGGGTGGCTACGTGGTCCTGTAGTTCAGGCCAAGATCCAAATGTCATTTGACAAAGTCGGCACCGTCGATATGTCATGCTCATGTGTCGGCGTTCATGCATTTTGTAGCTTCCACATTGGGCAAAAGTGCGGCCACAAATTTTACACT
This sequence comes from Octopus sinensis, assembly GCF_006345805.1. Lineage (NCBI taxonomy): Eukaryota > Metazoa > Mollusca > Cephalopoda > Octopoda > Octopodidae > Octopus > Octopus sinensis. The sequence continues at coordinate 32,881,974 of NC_043011.1, read as the reverse complement.
GATAAGGCTTTTCACCAGTGTGTACTCTCTCGTGGGTACGTAATGTACCAACCTACAAAAGAAAAAAAAAGAATAGTGATGAGATTATGAAAATTGAAATAAAGAGTTAGTTTTCAATCAGTAATTTTTTTACTTTAGGGTAGCTGAAGGAAATATTTGATTGACAGTAAATACATCGTTAACCCCATTTCCAACCATATTAATGTTGAAATGCAGTGCCTTTATTTCAATTAATTTAGTTAAGAAAAAGCAAAATATGAATTTAAGAACAGTAGCTGTTATTATTATTGGTTTGAAATTAAGGCAGCAAGCTGGCAGAATTGTTAACGTGCTGGACAGAATGCTTAGCAGTTTTTCACCCGTCACTGCGTTCTGAGTTCAAATTCCAACCAAGGTTGACTTTACTTTTCATCCTTTCATCATCATCATCATCGTTCAACGTCCGTTTTCCATGCTAGCATGGGTTGGACAGTTCAACTGGAGTCTGGGAAACCAGAAGGCTGCGCCAGGCCCAGTCTGATCTGGCAGTGTTTCTACAGCTAGATACCCTTCCTAACGCCAACCACTCCGTGAGTGTAGTGGGTGCTTTTTATGCGCCACCTGCACAGGTGCCAGACGAGGCTGGCAAACGGCCACGATCGGATGGTGCTTTTTACGTGCCACCGGCACGGGGGCCAGACGAGGCTGGGTTGATAAATAAAGCACCAGTTTAATTCACTGTGGTAGATGTAATCGACTTAATCCCCTCCCCCAGGCTGCCCTTGTGGAAAAAATTTGAAATCATGATAGGCTTGAAATTTTAGCACAAGGCCAGCAATTTCAGGAGAAAAACGTCAGTTACATCGACCCCAGTGCTCAATTGGTACTTATTTTATTGACTCAGGAAGGATGAATGGCAAAGTCGACCTTGGTGGAATTCGAACACAGAACATAAAGACATGAAATACCATTAAGCATTTTTTCTGATGTGCTAATGGTTCTGTTAGCTTGCTGCCTGAACTTTCATTATTATTAATCTAGTGTCTGAGACCTTGTACCTCCAGTATAAAGGATTATTAATCTAGTATCTGAAGCATAAATTACAATGGAATTTTGATGGAAATTTTTGATTTAGAAAATTATTAAACAGGCAATTTGTATAATAGAACCAGAGGAACAAGAGGCAGTTCTATGGAGGTTGGTATCAAAAGGGTTAATGGAGAATGTGTGCTGACCATAGCTCATTAACTCAGGGTCCTCTTTCAGGAGATTGTAATATTTCAAACCTCAATTCTTTAAATCAAAATATAATTTCAACCTCATTTAACACAAACCTTTCTCTCCCCACCCTCTCCCTCTCTCCTGTTCATTCTTATTCATCACTCACATGGAACCATATGAGACTATCATTAGACCCACTCTTTCAGTTAAAATACATTCCCAATTTAAACTAGTCTTAAGAATCTCTACAGAGAAAGAAACTACATCGAATTTTATTTATCGCTCCTTAAATGATTACATCATCTACATAATGTCTACAATACCTATTGTTAATAATTCTTACCATTTCACAAACTATGTCCTTACAGGGAAGGAACTGATAACATTGAGAGCTTGGACAGAGACAAGCTCTGAGAATTTGTTGTTTGAATAACATTATTACACGCCATTAATATTTGGCTGTTGCCATAGAATTATTGACAATCGAATAATATACATGCATACATATACACATGCATACATACATACATTAAGGCTATCATTGGTTTCATGTTAAGAAAAATTGGAAAACATGTTAAAATCTTAACAATTTTTCATGTTGATCACATGGAAGAATGGTGCTCATCTCCATTTTGCATAAACAAATAAAGACACTCTATCCACCAATGTTGGGTTGAGCACTCATTTTCATCGTTTGACATTGCCTAATAGTGGTTTTATCTCTAATTCATATTTTATATATATATATACATGATAGATCGTTAGCTACTACACACATTTTTTTTCTCGCCTTGTTTTTTTCTGTGTATCTTTCTGTAGAAGAGCGTAGGCTCGAAACGTAAAAGATTTTTTCTGTTCCTGAGCCCTATACTAATACACTTGTTTGTTTGTACACCACCTGCCTTCATCTTTTCATCTTTTGTTTATTTTCGTAAACTTTCCCTTTATATATATATATAAAATTGCAAACATGGCTGTGGAGTTAAGTTTGCTTCAGAACCATGTGGTTCTGGTTTCAATCCCACTGCAAAGTTCTTTGCAGGAGATGGGTAATCATGGGTAATCTGTGACCAGTGGGACTTTCTGAATGGTACACCTAACAATAAATTACCTTGAATGCTTTTTTAACAGTGTGGCCC
>NC_043011.1:32794635-32874635 GCF_006345805.1 Octopus sinensis | reverse complement strand
TTCGCGGAAGAAAGTTTATGTTCCTATAACCTATGTTAATTCTGTAACCCTTTAAAATGGAAGATAAGAAAGTTCATTTTCGGCACTTGATGCTTTGGGAACCAGACAAAAATTGCTGCAGCTCGGCTGGGATGTGTTACCCCACCCTCCATATTCACCAGATATTGCTCCTTCGGATTTCCACTTATTCAGGTCTCTGCAGAATAGTCTTAATGGTAAATATTTCAATTCCTTGGATGACATAAAAAGATAACTTGATGAATTTTTTGCCATGAAACCACCTCACTTCTGGGAATGGGGTATTTTCAAGTTAAAGGCAAGATGGAGACGCATTGTGCAACAAATTGGTTCATATTTGGTTGATTAAAAATGTAATGGCAAGTATTTATTGACCTTTTTCTTCCTTTAAAAATCGGCATGAACTTTCTGGACAATGCCACTAAGCATTTCGCCTGGCGTGCCAATGATTCTGCCAGCTTGCCGCTTTATAAACAATAATGATAATAATAATAATCTTTTCTACTACAGACACAAGGTCTGACATTTTTGTGGGAGGGGACTAGTTGATTACATCGACCCCAGTGTTGTTTCACTGGTACTTAATTTATCGACCCCGAAAGGATGAAAGGCAAAGTCGACCTCAGCGGAATTTGAACTCAGAATGTAACGGCAGACGAAATACCGCTAAGCATTTCACCCGGCATGCTAACAATTGTGCCAACTTACTGCCTTATAAACAATAATAATAATAATAATAATAATAATAATAATAATGATAACAACAGCATCTTTTACCCTTTGGAAAACACAACACCATGTCTTATATAAACACATAAAAAAAGTTTTTTTTATAAAATGAAAGAAAAGTTATGAAAAACAGAGAGATACCTGTGTAAAAGCTTTCCCACAAGTCAAACATTTGTAAGGCCTCTCACCAGTATGAATACGTCTATGTGTGGCTAGACTGCTTTGACTAGAGAACATCTTGCCACAAATCTTACAGGTATTTGATGGCGACTCCGCTTTAATCCGGCGTGGCTGTACCAAGGACGGCAAATTATTGATACTTTGCTTGAGCAGATGAGATTTTTCATCAGTTGCTTCTGACATCTGACGAGTATGCACCCTCTCATGCTTCTTCCAGTTGCTGGGATCACTAAACTGCTTACCACATACAGAGCAATGGAACGGCTTCTCTCCAGTATGGATACGCTCATGAGCTTTCACATAACCAGATTGGGAAAAACTAGGTTTGAAGGTCAGAGGGAGGAAAAAGGCATTATTAAAACCAAATGAATATCAAAATTACTGTGTGTGTGTGAGTGTGTGTGCGTGTGAGAGAGCGAGAGGGTGTGTATGTATGTTGTGTGTGTGTGAAAGAGAAAGAGTGAGTGTATGTATGTCATGCTGTGTGTGTGTGAGAGAGAGAGAGATAGAGAGTGTGAGAGTATGTATGTTGTGTGTGTGTGTGTGTGGTGAGAGAGAGAGAGAGAGAGAGAGTGTATGTATGTTGTGTGTGTGTGTGAAAGGGAAAGAGTGAGTGTATGTATGTCATGCTGTGTGTGTGTGTGAGAGAGAGAGAGTGAGAGTATGTCTGTTGTGTGTGTGTGTGTGTGGTGTGAGAGAGAGAGAGTGTATGTATGTTGTGTGTGTGTGTGTATGAGTCCATGTGTGTGTGTTTGTGTGAGAGAGAGTGTGAGAGTATGTCTGCTGTGTGTGTGTGAGTGTGTTTGTGAAAAAGAAAGAGTGAGTGTATCTATCATGCCATGTGTGTGTGTGTGTGTGTGTGTGTGTGTGAGTGAGAGAGAGAGAGAGATAGAGTAAATATGTCTGTTGTGTGTGTGTGTGTGAGACAGAGACACTGTGTGTGTATGGTTTGTGTGTTTGTGTTTGTGGAGAGAGAGAGAGAAGGAGAAAGTGTGTGTATATATTATGCGTGTACATGAGAGAAAGAGAGAGAGAGAGAAAGTGTATGCATTTGGTGTTTGTGTGTATGTGAGGTGTGTATGTGTGTGTATGTGAGGTGTGTATGTGTGTGTATGTGAGGTATGTATGTGTGAATGTGTGCATCATGCATGTGACGTATGCAAGTGAATGTGTAATTGTGTGTTATTACGGTCATGGCTGAATGACTAAGAACTTAACGTTGCAAGTATGAGGTTCTGGGTTCAATTTCACAGCATGTCAACTTGGGCAGGTTGTTTTTAACTTAGCTTCAGATCAAACCAAATCTTGTAATTTAAAGTGGACGAACTGAAACTTAAGAGACAACTCATTGGATGGACGGTACCAAATAATTAAAACAGTCCACCCTCATCACACCCATTGTCACCTGCTGCTTCAACCTGAATATTACATTGCCTGTGGAATACTCAGTCACTTGATAATCGTTTCTATTATAGACATAGGTCCTAAAATTCTGAGAGAAGTGGGGTAAAGGGCTAGTCAATCACATTCAGTCAAGTGCTTGACTGGTACTTATTTTACCGATTCTGAAATGATGAAAAACCAAGCCGACCTCCATGGGATTTAAACAATAATGGTTTCAAATTTTGGCACAAGGCATGCAATTTTGAAGAAGGGGGTTAAGTTGAATACATCTACCCTTTGTTCTCAACTAGTACTTATTTTATCAATCCTGAAGGATAAAAAGTCAAAGTCGACCTCAGTACAATTTGAACCCAGAGCATAAACATGGACGAAATACATGGCTAAGAATTTTGTCTGGAGGGCTAAAAAAATCTGCCAGCTCACCACCTTAAATAATAACAATTCTTTCTACAATGGGCTCAAAATTTTAAATTTTGGCAGGAGGGGGCTAGTCGATTACATCAACCTCAGTGCTTGGCTAGTATTTCATCAATCTCAAAAGGACGAAAGTCAAAGTCGACCTCAGCAGAATTTGAACACAACACCAAGATGGACAAAATGCTGCTAATAGGTACAGGGCCTGAAATTTTAGTAGAGTGGGTGCGAGCTGATTACACTGACCCCAGTACTCAGCTGATACTTATATTATCAATCCCAAAAGGATGAAAGGCAAAGTCAACCTTGACGGAATTTTAACTCAGAACATGAAGTCAGATAAAATGCAGCTGAACATATTGTCTGGCGTGCTAATGATTCTGCCAGCTCAATGCCTTAAACAATATTAATAATAATAATGATAACAACAACAACAACAGCAACAATAATAATATGCAGTACCAAACAGTAGCTCTTGAAGCTTCTGATCTTAACTAATTGGGAGTGTTATCATGTACATTGTTTTGTCTTGGTACAAAAGATGAGCTACAGCAAATATTCTGCTCAATACCACAAATTTGCTAGTCAGTTGTTTGACTGTAACCAGTTGAGCATGTCTCTTAGTGGCTGACGATATGTGCACCCTTATATATATGATATATGTACCCTTATCAGATGGGTATACTGGGCTTTGTATATTTTACCCCAGTGTCACTATGATGGCATGTACTGCTCTCTCACTCAATAATAATAATAATAATAATAATAATAATGATAATAATAATGATAATAATAATAATAATAATAATAAGCCGTGGCACGTAAAATACTCCAATGCGACCGTACGACAGGCACCCTTGCCAACCCCCTTTGCTTGTGAAGACATGTTGGGGCAAGCGAAATCGAAATCGAATTGAACCAGCCAGGATCCCTGGTCTGGTGGTACGTAAAAAGCACTATCCGACTCGTGGCCGATGCCAGCACCGCCTCGACTGGCTTCCGTGCCGGTGGCACATAAAATACACCAATCTGACTGTGGCCGTTGCCAGCCCCGCCTGGCACCTGTGCAGGTGGCACGTAAAAAGCACCCACTACACTCACGGAGTGGTTGGCGTTAGGAAGGGCATCCAGCTGTAGAAACATTGCCAAATTAGACTGGAGCCTGGTGCAGCCTTCTGGCTTCCCAGAACCCCGGTCGAACCGTCCAACCCATGCTAGCATGGAGAACGGACGTTAAACGACGATGATGATGATGAATAATAATAATAATAGTAATCCTTTCTACTAAAAACACAAGGCCAGAAATTTTGGTGGAAGTGGGGGACTACTCAATTATATTGACCCCAGTACTTAACTGGTACTTATTTTATCAACCCCAAAATGATAAAAGGCAAAGCCAACCTTGGTGGAACTTAAACTAAGAACGTAAAGGTGGACAAAATGTGGTAAGCATTTTGCTGTGCATGCTAATGATTCTGCAAGCTCGTCTAATGATAATAAATGCCTTGATGCAGCACCAGGCAATGGCTCTCATGGCTTTTGATCTTAACTGATTGGGAGTGTTATCATGTACATTGTTTTGTCTTGGTATGAAAGATGGGCTACAGCAAATATTCTGCTCAATACCACAGATTTGCTTGTCAGTTGTTTGACCGTAGCCAGTTGAGCATGTCCCTTAGTGGCTGACGGTATGTGCATCTCTGATCATGAGCAGAAGTAGTGGGGGAGCATGTGCTGAGAGGAGTTCTTTGGGGTTTGAATAATTAGCTTAGGGAAACATGGATGTTTTGTTCAACATCCTTAAACAAGCCTTATTCAGGGACCTTTTGAGCGGGATGGGCTATCTGACCTGAAGAAAATTCTAACTGGGCCCCACCTGCCAGGTCATGTGCTGTTTATCTTGGTATGAGATCACCATATCGTGCACATATGGTTGTGATGCATGTGCCTGGAGTACCCTTATCAGACGAGTAGTCATGATGGATATATTGGGCTTCGTATATTTGTACCCCAGAGTCACTTTGATGGTATGCACTATTCTCTCACTCAATAATAATAATAATAATAATAATAATAATAATAATAATAATAATAATGATAATAATAATCATTTCTCCTCTAGGCACAAGGCCCAAAATTTGGGGGGAGGGGCCAGTCGATTAGATCGACCCCAGTATGCAACTGGTACTTAATTTATTGACCCCAAAAGGACATAAAGGCAAAGTCGACCTCAGCGGAATTTGAACTCAAAACACAAAGACAGATGAAAAACCGCTAAGAGTTTCACCTGGCGTGCTAACGTTTCTGCCAGCTCGCTGCCTTCAGCATTGATAATGATAATAATAATAATAATAATAATAATAATAATAATAATAATAATATAATAATAATAATAATGGATTCAAATTTTGACATAGTTTTAAGGAAGGAGTAAGTCAATTACTTTGACCCCAATGTTCAACTGGTATTTATATCATTGACACCGAAAGGATGAAAGGCAAAGTCAACCTCCACAAGATTAGAACTCAGAATGTACAGGCAGGGTGAGGCTGATTACATTAACCACAGTAGTTGGCTGGTACTTATTTCATTGACCCAGAAAGGATGAAAGGCAGAGCTGACCTCAGTGGAATTTGAACTCAGAATGTAAAGAAGAATGATATGCCACAAGGCATTTTGTCCAGCATGCTAACAATTCTGCCAGCTTACCGCTTCTCTCAGCCATTTAATAATACAATAGTTCCCTTGTTTAGTTGAATTGGGAAAATGGAATGGTCACCATAGAAACCAGTGATGAAATATATCACCATCATGATTGCTTAGGCTAGTAATAATTGATCAGATCTATAATTCAAGACAATCCAGCCATGACTGTATCATTTTTGTTTTGTTTCAAACATAACATATCTAGAGCCAGATTATCAAACATAGTCTTACATTTTTTACCTTTCTTTCTAAGATGGTAAAATATGATATGAGAGAGAGATTTGGCTGCTGTTTCTAGTGTGTCAAGCAACTGAATCAGTCATGGGCAAACTGTGGCTCTTGGAACTTTCTGAATGAAGAATTCCCCAAGAATTTTTTTCTTGTGGTGCAGCCCACTTGATGATGAGCCATATCTCATGTGGCCCACATGTCGAGAAAGGTTGTCCTTGATTGCATTCAATAAAGAATCCATCATTGGGTATGTGTGAGTGTGTATATGTGTGTGTGCATGCACATACATTCTTTTATTCTTTTTCTTGTTTCAGTCTTTTGACTGTGGCCATGCTGGAGCATCACCTTTGATGTGTGTGCGTGTATATGTATGTATATCTATATGTATATGTGTATGCTGTGTGCATGTGTGATGCAAATGGATGCATAAATGTGTATGTAATATCATCATGGTTGGTAATATAATCTTTTTACACACACACACACAGAGAAAAAAAATACATTTAAAAATTTCAACACATATCAAAACAAGAGAAAAGAATGTTTATAAGATTATATTTGTCATTGTGAGCTAAAAGCTAGCTTCTAGCTATATCTATCTATCTATCTGTACATATATGCATATACATACATGTATGTATATATATATATATACACATATATATATATGTATATATATATATATATATATAATATATATATATATATATATATATATAATATATATATATATATATATATATATATATATATATATATATCTTTATATATAAAAGTGAAGTTGTGTGTCTGTCTCCTACGATTTAGATTCCTAACTACTCCCACATTTTGCGGTGCAGTGTAACCAAAAGTGGGTATCTTATAGTCGTGATTCATATCGAGTCCTTCTGGGTATTAGCGCGCGTCTACGATGAGTCTACGATTTAAAAAAAAATTTACCATAATTTTTTCCCATTTTTAATCCATTTTTTTTGCTATTATATAAGGGAAGTAACTCTCTAAAAATGTATTATTAAATCTCAGAACGTAAAAAGCTACCGTAACACCCTCCTTTGTGGTTAGCCATATTGAGATGGCTATTATACTTTACATCTCTAAAACTGCTTATATAGCTATTTCCCTTACAAACCCGAGCAACGCCGGGTGATACTGCTAGTATATATATATATATATATATATATATATATATATATATTAAAGATGTATAATATTAAAGATGTATAGTAGAATATAAACCAATATGAGGCCTGTTGTGAAGAAGGAAAAATACACAATCAGGTTTTATGAAGGATTGTGAGTCACAGTGTCTATTACTTGAAAACTTTACTCTCTGCATGGTGTATCTAGGAGAAATTAGCCAGCCAGAGCGGCCACTCCTATTAAGCTTTTAGTATTCAGATTACTTTGTCAAATGAAATGTTTATTCATCCACAGTGTTTTGAATTAATCATGCATTATCTTGTAGCTTTGAGATTTCAATGATGTGATTGTTTATTTCTAGAATGATAATATAGGCAGGTGTGAGAGGCCAGATATGGTCAGCTTCAACATAAAACAACGTAGGATTTCAATGATGCGATTTATTGTTAGAATGATGTTGTAGGGTAGGTGCGAGAGGCCAGATCCGGCCAGTTTGAATATAAGACAGGTAGAGTATCTGGGGCAGGTATGGCCAGTCTGGATGTCTGTTAGTTAAAGCTATAACAATGGAAAGATTTGAATACAGTACCAAAAGTTAAAGAGAAACTTATTAAATGTTACAACCTGCTGCTGATTACCCCACCCATGGTGGTATCCATTTACAGCTAGGTGGACTGAGCCAGCAAGAGTTATGCGCCTTGGCTGTGAACACATTGTGGTGGTGGTTATGGGACATGACCAGTGAGTCCTTCAGTTTATAGTCTAATGGCCTACGTTATAAACTTAGATCGATTCAAAGAATAATAATGTCTACAACAGAGTCTAATTTAAAAGCCCTCATCCTTTTTCTAGGCCTCTGAAACTTTGTCTACAGGATTTTAATTAATCTTTCAACGAACTAGTTATAGCTTATAAGACAAACCTTACACTTCCATACAAAACAGTAACTCGTTTCACTCGAAATTACGACAAGATAAAATACAGGGTTGAATTAAAATATGCTTACCGTTTACCACAAAATCGACAAGTGATACGAGATCCAGGGCTTCCACTACTGTTCATTAGACAACCCGGACTTCCGTTACTAGACAAAGCACCATTTTCACAAAGGTTTGACACGGTCAGTGCACCAGGCGGTAGCACACTTAAAGCACAACCATTTTCAGGTATATCATTCGTATTGGTTACACCGCTTCCTCCTCCTCCACCTCCTCCACCACCTCCACCTCCACCACCTCCTCCGCCACCTCCTCCTCCTCCACCACCTCCTACTCCGCTGCCTCCGCCACCACCACCACTACCACCACCACTGCCGCCGCCGCCACCAGTACCACCATCAATGCCACCATTACTACTACTACTGCTGCTGCTGCTGCTAACACCACTAGCCCCACCACCACCTCCACTGGTCGCAGAAGTTTGGTTGAGAGCACCAGGAGGTAGGACGGAGCTGCCAGATATAGATGGTGGTGGTGGTGGAGGTGGCGGGCCTCCCCCAGGAGGCAAGCCTGAACCTGGATCTGCATATGATTCAGCCATAATATCTGCATCAGATATTGCTGTTCCATTCATTGTTACACTTTTTTCAAAATCAGCCCTATAAATTTGAGAAAACAATGAAGAAAAAAGGGGAAATAAAAGTTATATAAACTAAATTGAAAAGAAAGGTACAAAAAAAAAAATAGAAAAGAAACCCCAAAATTCTAAGGATTTTTGAGACAAAAAAAAAAAAAAGGCACAGCTTTTGGAAGTTGGAATACATAAAATATATTAAGGAAAAGGTCCTATATGTTGAAACCCTTTTGTATGATATAATATACTATAAAAAGATGATATCAGAAAAGATAAATGGAAATCATATTGTGAATTTAAGATTGTAACAGGAATAAAAATTAGGTACCTACAACGTGACAGAAAGTGTTATTTGTTGAAAGAACCATTTAATAAATACTTCAACCAAATTCTGGGACGAACAGTAAACAAAAAAAAAAAAATTTACTAATGTTTTTCAGCAGAGTTAGCAAAAATGTAAAAGTGGCAAAAAAAAAAAAATGTTCAGATTTCAAAACTATGTTTGTGTAACACGAAGAGTATTCTTTTTACTGGTGCTCAGAAGTTAGAGTTACAAATGTTCTTCTATACAATGGCTGTGTATAATAATATTGATTTCAAATGTTGGTAGAAGGTTAGCAATTTCAAGGAAATGGGGAAGCTGATTACATCGACCCCAGTTCGATTGACTCCCAAAAGAATGAAAGGCAAAGTCGACCTCAGCAGAATCTGAGCTCAGAATGTAAAGACAAACGAAATATCGCTAAACATTTTGCCTGGCATGTTAACAATTCTGCCTGCTCATGCCTTGAGAGCTATATATAATACTGATTTCAAATTTTGGTACAAGGCCAGCAATTTCAGGAGATCATGTAAATCAATTACATCGACCTCAATGCTCAACTTATTGATTTTGGAAGGATGAATGGCAAAGTCAACCTTGGTAGAATTTGAGCTCAGAACATAAAGATGGACAAAATCCTTCTGAACATGACACCTTAAGTTTTACACATAAAACATACATTTTTGTTTTTACTAAATATTCATTTTTCTAAAAAGAAAACACCCCCCCCAAAAAAAATCATGTCAACATCATTCATCTCTATTATTAGCTTTTCATCACCTTCATCTATTCTCATAGCTTATGTGTTGTTTCAGGTGGTCACAAATTCTTTTTGTCCTCATTACCTGTTCAAATATTGGTAGCAATTACTGTTTCTTTTTGTGATGAGCAGATTGGCTTCTGAGGTTATAACTATGTAGAAATGTCACATCAAGATATATACATTTTTGTGCATGAGACATTTTGTCACCATCTATTTGGCATAAGTAAATGTGCATGGCTTAGTGGTTAGGGTATCGGACACTCATGATTATAAGATTGTGGTTTCGATTCCTGGACCAGTTGATGTATTGTGTTCTTGAGAAAAACACTTCATTTCATATTACTCTAGTTTACTCAGCTAGAAAAACTGAGTGACTCTGCAATGGACCAGCATTCCATTCAGGGATGAATATATATGTCAGAGAAACTTGGAAACCAGCCCTATGCTCATTATAGAGTAATGTGAACCAACCCATTTGGCATAGCTGATTCAGTGCTGACTTATTTAACATCAGACATTTTAACGCATCTCATTCTCTTCATCTCTGTTTCTGCGTTTATGTGTAAGCATATTTCTTTTTCATGTTTATGAAGAGAACGGAAAAATTTATATCAATCATGTTCAATTAATAGATTATAACATATCTCTCTCTTCCTCTCCCTCTCACTATATGCATGTGTATGATTATGTGCATGCATGTATATATGTGTGTGTGTGAGTGTGTGTTTGCCTCTAGTGCTAAAAAGTACTGTCACCGAAATAGGTTCATTGTCCAGTTAGCTGTGCCAAATTGCTAATGTCCAAACTGCTGAATCAAATTGTCTTACTCCATGTTTTTGTTGCATTGTGTATGTTATGTGAGTGTGTATATGTGTGTGTGTGTATGAGAGAGGCAGAGGTCTAATGTTCCTCTCCCCATCACAAAATCCCAGCAGAAAGACTCTCATGCATTAGTCAGTGTGGGTCACATGAAAAAAAAAACACATGGAGTTCTTTTGTAGGTAAAACATAAAAACAAGAAGAAAAAAAAACCAATCTATCTCATGTCATTCACAGGTAAATATAGAATAAATATAAATACTGAAAATATACATTCCAGAGATAATCATAATCTTAATAAGCGTTATAATTTTCATCATCATTATCATCATCCCACTGTTGTCATTATCGTCATCATCATCACCAATCATCAATAATAAGGCCAGGGTTTTTTTCTTTTCGAAGGAGGGGCTTACTTAATTATATCAACCCCCATTACTTTTATTGACCCCAAAAGGATGAAAGGCAAAGCTGACCTTTGCAGCATTTGAACTCAGAAAGTGAAGCCAAAAGAAATATCGCTTCACTTAACATTTTGTCTGACATACCGATTCTGCCACCTCGTTGTCTTAATAAAAACGGGTTTCAAATTTTGGCACAAGGTCAGCAAGCCCAGGAGAAGAGGTAAGTCAATTACATCGACCCCAGTATTCAATTGGTACCTATTTTATCAACCCTGCAAAGAATTTGAACTCAGAACATAAAGACCGATGAAATGCCGCTAAGCATTTTGCCTGGCATGCCATCGATTCTGCCAGCTCACCACCTAAATAATAATAATAATAATTTTTCAGATGTTTTTTCAGGTTGGGTGGTACTGAACCTAATGCTCAAATGACAATACGGATAACCTTTATGAGTCGAACATAAGGGGTTATCTCTGTTGTAATCGGAGCACTGGGTTCAATACCACCCAATCTGAAAAAAAAAAAACATTTGAAAACCTTAGAAATACCCTATAATCTAGATGTATTGCAAAAGTCAGCATTACTTAGAATTGCACGCATATTGCATAAAGTACTGTCTGTTTGAGGTCCTTGTTGTGACTTGACAAACAGTGCAAACCCCCAGTAGGCACAATATCTTCAATCAACAACCTCACAATATTGTAAACTGTATGATGTCTATAATCATATTAATGATAATAATAATAATAATAATAATAATAATAATAAATATAATTATAATGTTAACAACAGCATCAACAACAAGAAGCTTAAGGCCCCAAAAAGGTAACACTGTACACACCATGCACAACAGAATGCACTCAAATAAAACAAGAAACTAAACCCCCACAATAAAATATTCTGATGGAGTACAGCAACAGGTGGAGTCTACACTCCTCCATTCCCCTAGAAAACAGGAATATGATGCTGTACACACCTCAAGAATATAGGAATACACCAGGTGACACAACAGAAACTCACATAAAACTACCAAAGAAAAACTTTTAATAATAATAATGATGATAACAATAATAATGATAATAATAATAATAATAATAATAATAATAATAATAATAATATAATAATAATAATAATAATAATAATAGTCTTTCCTCCTATAGGAACAAGGCCTGAAATTTTGAGGGAGGGGTAAGTCAATTACATTGAACCCAGTGTTCAACTGGTATCTAGTTTACCGTCTCCGAAAGGATGAAAGGCAAAGTCAACCTTGGCAGAATTTGCACTCAGAATGTTGTGACAGATGACATACTGCCAGCTTTCCACCTTAATGCCTCAAATTTGGGGGAAGGGATTACGTCAATGACATTGAACCCAGTGCGTAACTGGCACTTATTTAATCGACCCTGAAAGGATGAAAGGCAAAGTCAGCCTCAGTGGAATTTGAACTTAGAACATAGCGGCAGATGACATGTTGCTAAGCATTTCATTCGGCATGCTAACGATTCTGCAAGTTACTACTGGCAGAACCAAAATACTACTACTGCTACAATTACTACTACTACTAATAATAATAATAATAAGTCACTGTCATATCCCTCATTCTCATACACACACGAACATATATATATATATATATATATATATATATATATATATAGTGACGTATTTTTGCCATTTCAATATGGCTAACCCCTAAGGGTGGATGCTACTGTAGTTTTTAGCCCCAGGAGGACACACTCCTCCAGCTGGCCATAGACACACTTTCTGTGTCCTGTCAGTATTTGCAAAGGGAAGTCATCCTTCCCGTCTTCAACTTATGATACACACGGACTCGAGTTTCAAGGTATTGACCTCTCGTCAGCGTGTGACAATCATAGTTGTCGCCGAGAATTAGATTTCCTTCACAAATACTTATACTTTTTCCAGCGCCCACTGTTGCTGATATTGAAAAAGTGAAATCAAACAATGATAAATATCAAAGTGAGTTATATACAGTAGCGGTAACACATCGTGACGTATATATATATATATATATTCATATATACAACGGGCTTCTTTCGGTACCAAATCCACTCACAAGGCTTTGGTCGGTCCGAGGCTACAGTAGAAGACACTTGCTCGAGGTGCCACGTAGTGGGACTGAACCCGGAACCATGTGGTTGGTAAGCAAGCTATTTACCACACAGCCACTCCTACACCTATATTTATTTTCTGTTCCTTTTTTTTTTGTTTTTGCTGTTTTTCTACAAGTGGGTGACCTTTCCTATTGCTAACCACTCAACCATGAAGTTGAGAGTTTCGTTTCATGTCAATCAGTCAAAAGGGAGAAAGTAGAGTTATGTACCTTGTTCAGGGGACATAACACAAGCTAATATAAAACCATTTTTCTCTTTCAGGGGTTTCTCCAACTTTTGTACAAGTAATCCTAGCAGCCCTGAGCTACGTAACCAACTAAATGCAACCATTTTATAGAAACACAACAGCACGTCTATAAAACGAGTGGAGAGCCATTTGCTGTTCCCATCCGCTTATTGTAAACAAGGGTTCCTGACAATGTTTACAATTAAAAAATAAATTTAGTGCAACGCCATCAGTTGAGACTAATATACAGGTATGCCGCTTTAAAAGCTGTATAGAATTGAGTTACTTGATTGAAAAAAAGAGCCAAGCTCAGGTATCTCATTACCAACGTAACTTTAAATTCACGTATTTACTCGTATATAAGTTGCACCCCTAATTTAGTGTTAAATCTTTTTCATACAAATTTTAGGTAAAAAGCATTTTTTATGAAATTATTTATAAATAACCTTTTCTACTACAGGCACAGGTCTGAAATTTTGTGGGAGAGAGCTAGTCGATTACATTGACCTCACTGCGTAACTGGTACTTTTCTATCGACTCCTGAAAGGATAAAAGGCCAAGTCAACCCTCCGCGGAATATGAACTCATAACGTAAAGACAGACAAAATGTTGCTAAGCCTTTTTTTTTTTTTGTCCAGCATGCTAACGATTCTGCCAGCTCGCCGCCTTGAAATTTTTTTTTTACGAATAATAAAAGTAGTTTGTGAACGTTGTTTATTGATAAGCCTGCTACCGAAACTGAGGGCGAGTTCTTGTATGTGATGCGGGAGCAAATGGCTGTGGCTATATTATATTTCATAATGATCCTTACATGGATACATCATCGTCATCATCATCATCGTTATTTTTAATGTCCGCTTTTCTGTGCTTGCATGGATCAGGTGGAGTTCATTGAGAAAGATCTTCTGCAACCTGATGTCCTTCCTGTGGCTAAGCCTCACCTGTTTCGGAACAGGGTAATGTTTCCTTTGACTGGACATGTTTTCCAAGGAAGACTGGGAACGAGTCTTCCTGCGCTTGAAATTATTGTGATTCTCATTTAAAACTCTCCTGTGATGTTAAGACAGAGACACAACATACATACACACACACACACTTTATACATATGTAAGCATTCACACACACACACACACAGCATCTTGATATTTTACCCTGTGGAGGCACCACCTTGAAAAGTTTAGCTGAACAAATCAGCCCTGGTACTGTCTTTTTTTAAAGTCTGGCACTTATTCTATTGGAATTTGTTACCAAACTAAGTTTCAGGGATATAAACAAACTAACATTGGATGTCAAGTAGTTGGTGGTGGGGGTTGAAGGCAAACACACATATGTGTATTTGTATGTATATACAAAGAGTTTCTTTCAGGTTCCATTTACCTAATCCACTTGCAAGAATTTGGTTGGCCCAAGGACATAGAAGAGACTTGCCCAAGGTGTTGTGCAGTGGGACTGAAACTGGAACCATATGGTTGGGAAGCAAACTCCTTACCCCACAGCCACGTCTGTCAAATGAAACAGTAAAACCCTTATCAGCAAACAGCCTACTATCAATATTATGTGACCCTTTTGTTTGAAGTCATGTATCATTGTTTCTCAAAAAAGGGGTGCGTGCCCCACTGAAGGGGTGTGGGTTATTTTAGAATCATGTGTAAGTAATAAGGGAATAAAAGATGCAGTTAGGTTTTAATTAAAGCTCCTTTTGAATATACCATTATCATCATCATGTCCACTTCTTCCCATGCTGGCATAGGTCAGACAGAGTTTTTAGAAGCAGGTTTTCCTTAGCCAGATGTCCTTGTTGTCACTGACCCTTTCTATTTCTTTACTACCCACAAAGAGATAAACACAGAGTGGACAAACAAGGACAGACAAACGGATTAAGTCGATTATATCGACCCCAGTGCGTAACTAGTACTTAATTTATCGACCCCGAAAGGATGAAAAGCAAAGTCGACCTCGGCAGAATTTGAACTCAGAACAAAGCGGCAGATGAAATACCACTATGCATTTCGCCCAGCATGCTAACGATTCTGCCAGCTCGCCGCCTTTCCTGCTTCCAGGTAAAGTAATACTTTCCTGTGGCCAGATATGTTTTTCATGAAAGACTGCGAACAAAGAACATCACTTGTTTGACAGTGATGCTCATTTACAACCATCACGTGATGTCTAGATGAGGTAACCCACCACACACACACACATACAGCAAGCTTCTCCCAGTTTCCATCTACCAAGTTGCATTTACAGCTCTTTGGTCAAGCCAGGGCTATAGCAAACGGTACTTGGCCAAGATGCCACATGGTAAGATTAATCCTGAAACCACATAGCTGGGAGGCAGGCTACTTAACAACACACTCATATATATCACAAATGCCTGATGAACAGTCATGTGAAACTCTCAGTAACAGTTCGTGAAATTTTTCGATGAGTTGTAGTGCACCAGAACACTGTACTCAATATACTCATTGTTAATATTTTTGATTTTATCAATCTTATCTATCATTCTTCCTCTTCCCCACCACCAAAACAACCACAGCTGCAATTGCCACCACCACCACCACCGGTGCCCACCACTATCAACACCCCAATGTTAAGGATATAAGACCAAAGAGGATAGAGAGAAGTGAGATGTGTTCAGTCTTTCCAGCAGCATCCATCCACCCTGTATATGAACAACAAAGAGTGTGTTGTTGTAGTAGTAGTAGTAGTAGTAGTAGCAGCAGCAGCAGTGATAGTAGTAGTCAGTACCTGGCTCCAATCTGATCTGGCAAGGTTTCTACAGCTGGATGCCCTTCCTAATGCCAACCACTCCGAGAGTGTAGTGGGTGCATTTTACGTACCACCGGTCAAACTGTTCAACCAACGCCAGCATGGACAACAGACGTTAAATGATGATGATGATGATGATGATGATGATATTTATGTGTGGAATATATAGAAAGTCAGGAGGTATGAAATAAATATATTTCATTTCATCAGTTGATATCCATAAAATGTTGAGCATTTCACAGCCAACATCATGGGAAAAGAATTTATTTTAGTGTATAATACCAGCATGGAAAGTGAACGTTACACGATGACGATGATGATGTTTGCACTAGGGTATATGTTATAAATTATATAATAGTATTGTACATTCTACACGCTAATACAAATATAGAAGGCTAGCTTATCAGATTTATAGAATATCATCCATCCTACAATATACGCATATAAAAATGTACTGGTTTACTATGTGGTTTGTAGCCTGGTCCACTGAAGGATCTCTCTCATGAGTATCCCCAGATTAGATAAATCCATATATTGTGCATTAAATATACCTGTCTATCACCATTTGACAACTGGTGTTAGTGTGTTTATGTCCCCATAACTTAGTGGTTAGGCAAAAGAGATCGATAGCATAAATACTAGGCTTAAGAAATAAGTCCTGGGGTCAATTTGTCTTTCTAAAACCCTTCAAGGTGGTGCACCAGCATGGCCACAGTCAAATAACCAAAATGAGTAAAAGAATAAAAAAATATATATGTACACACATAAAGAGAGAGAGAGGGTGGGGGTGGGGAATGAAAGACTAAAGGAAACAAGAATCAGTAAAAGAAAGGGCACCCAACTGTAGAGCCCTACCTCATTAGGTCTCATTCAACCCACGCCAGCATGAAAAAAAAACAGGTATTAAAACGACGACGATGATGATGATGATGGTAACTGATGATGATTACCATGAGTTGTTAAGTGCCTTGAAAGCTGTAGTAGATTCCAACACAACCTCATAGAATTTGTGATTTTATGTTCCACCAAAATCTATCTCTTTATCCTAGGCTGTCAATCTACTCAGTCCTACTCGACCAATAATCTCACTTAAGATATTCTACACTCAAGTGATGTTTGATCAAAAGATAACGAATGAAGGAAGGAAGGAATCTAGGCGGGAAAGATAATCCATCACATGCTAGCTTCCCTACACACTTTCAAGTAAGATAGATACCAACATGCAAAGAGTTTTACCTGATTACATAGAAAACGTTTGTCAACAAGACATGAAACTCTGGCCTACAAACACAATAACCTCTAATCACTCATACAAATGCATACACTCTCCCCTTGACACATACACACATGCGCACACAAGGTAATGTTTAATATGTAAACAATTTCTTACCTTTGCAGAAGTATTTCAAGAATTTGGTTTGATGGCATTTCAAAAAAAAGCCAGAAGCATTAAGTCCAAACTGGTTTTCACCTAAATATACAGAACAAGTTAAGTTTACAAGTCTATAAGTTCTGAAATTAATTACTGAGGTAGAATAGTATCATTTTGCCAGACTGTTAAACTCAAAATAAAATGCAATATATCATATTTACTCATGTATAGACCATACCCCATTCATTTTTCACTTTTCCCAGAATATAGGTCACACCCCAGATTTTTCAGTCAAAGTCAAGAGTAATATAGTATGACTTTTAGACAAGAAAAAAATACTAATTCATAAAATGCCACACAGTACAATATCGTATGATATAACATAATACAGTACAGTATATAATATCATTAATATGTGGTTACTTGATCAGCTAGAAACTACAGCCTAATCAAAACCAAACTCTCTAAAGTCACCAATATTAATAGATAACATAGGCGCAGGAATGGCTGTGTGGTAAGTAGCTTGCGTATCAGCCACATAGTTCTGGGTTCAGTCCCACTGCATGGCACCTTGGGCAAGTGTCTTCTACTATAGCCTCGGGCCAACCAAAGCCTTGTGAGTGGATTTGGTAGATGGAAACTGAAAGAAGCCCGTCGTATATATATGTATATGTGTATATATTTGTGTGTCTGTGTTTGTCCCCGTAGCATTGCTTGACAACCAATGCTGGTGTATTTACGTCCCCGTAACTTAGCGGTTCGGCAAAAAAGAGACCGATAGAATAAGTACTAGGCTTACAAAGAATAAGTCCTGGGGTCAATTTGCTTGACTAAAGGCGGTGCTCCAGCATGGCCGCAGTCAAATGACTGAAACAAGTAAATGAATAAAAAAGAATAAAAAGAATTTTATATTATTACTGATTTTTGTTTTCCTTTACTAGGAACAAGGAACACCAGTTTTGAACTCATGATCTTCAAACAAATTGAAGAATACACTGGGTATACATATACATATACATACATACATACATACATACATATATATATATATATATATATATATATATATAGATGAGAAAGTTGGTTTGTGAAAGAACTTGGTTGAATATATAGAAAATAGTAAAAAGTGTAAAAACTACAGAAGGCTTGTTTTAAAAGGTTAAAAAATATATATTTGAGTCAATATGTCTGAAGAATATTAAAAATTTTTTTCCTACAATGACATAGTTTAGAAGAAATGACCGGTTTCGCGTTCAGCTTTTCAAATTTCTTACATCGTTATGTTTGAAAAGCTGAACGCAAACCGGTCATTTCTTCTAAACTATGTCATTGTAAGAAAAAAATTTATAATATTCTTCAGACATATTGACTCAAATATATATTTTTTAACCTTTTAAAACAAGCCTTCTGTAGTTTTTGCACTTTTTACTATTTTCTATATATATATATATATATATATATATATGTATGTATGTATGTATGTATGTATGTATGTATGTATGTATGTATATGCGCACACACACACACAAAGGTTGAAACTTTGAAGCTGCTGCCAACCCTGTACTTGTAGAAGTTTAAAAAAAAACAATTTTCTGATAAAAAGTCCTTCAGATTAATGTCAAATTGTTTTCATACAGCTTGGCTTAATGTCAACTTGTTTTGATATAACTTTTCATTAAAAACAAACACTAATGTATATATACATACATGTAATAATACAATACATACAGGTATGTATGTATGCATGTATGTATGTATGTATGCATGTATGTATGTATGCATGTATGTATGTATGTATGTATGTATGCATGTATGTATGTATGTATGTATGTATGCATGTATGTATGTATGCATGTATGTATGCATGTATGTTTGTTTGTATGTATGTATGTATGCATGTATGTATGTATGTATGCATGTATGTATGCATGTATGTATGTATGTATGTTTGTATGTATGTATGTATGTATGTATGCATGCATGTATATATGTATATATGTATGTATGTATGTGTGTGTGTGTGTGTGTGTGTATGTATGTCATAATTCAGTTTATTTCAAGATTTCTTGCCAATAGAGAAAGAACTGGTTTCTAACCCAGATCCAAGGTTCCTTCATTGGAGTTTCAACATCAACAACAGGGTATGTATGTGCAGATTTGTATGTTTTATGTATGTATTCTCATGCATATAGCTGCATATCTAGATGTATGTATGCATGCATGTATGTATGTATGTATCTGTCTGTCTGTAAATATGTATGTATGTATGCATGCATGCATAAGTACAGACATGGCTGTGTGGTAAGAAATCTGCTTCCCCTTGACATGGCTTCATATGTTCAGTCCCTCTGTGTGGTGCCTAGGGCAGGTGTCTTCTACTACAAACCCAGGCTGACACATTGCCTTGTGAGTGATTTGGAAGATGGAAGCAGAAAGAAGCCCATTGTCGCACACACACACACACACACACACCACACACACACACACACACACACACACACACACACACACACACACACAATAATGGTTTACAAAGAAGAATATGCTAGTTTTGTTGTAAGGCAATGAAGGAAAGGAAAGGTCTGTCAATTTAGGTGTGGCCCCTCATTGGAGAGACAAAAAAATTAATACCATTGGTAATCAATACATTGCTCTTCTGGTGAAGAACTCTACCAGAATCATCAGATTCTTTCTCCTCCTCTGCCTCTCTATCCATGCAGTAAACCAAACTGATTCTACTTTGCAAACTTTCCATACATCCTACTTGTTAATGCTGATAATCACTAAGTTCCTTGGATTGAACTGTTTATTATATTACATTATATAATGTGGTCGATGCCAGCCCTCTCTGGCCTTTGTGCCTGTGGCACGTAAAAAGCACCCACTACACTCTTGGAGTGGTTGGTGTTAGGAAGGGCATCCAGCTGTAGAAACACTGCCAGATCAGACTGGAGCCTGGTGCAGCCTCCTGCTTCCCAGACCCCCAGTCGAACCGTCCAACCCATGCCAGCATGGAAAACAGACGTTAAACAATGATGATGATGATGAATAAGGGGGCAAGCTGGCAGGATTGTTAGCACAGTGGGCAAAATGATTGGTGGTATTTCGTTCATCTTTACGTCCCCGGTTCAAATTCTGCTGAGGTCAACTTTGCCTTTCATCCTTTCAGTCTTGATAAAATAAGTACCAGTTGAGCACTGAGGTCAATGTAATGGACCCAGTCCCTTCCTTGCACTTACTAGCTTTGTGCCAAAATTAGAAATCAATATTACAACAGAGTAAAGAATATTTGGCAACATAAAGTGGCAGTCTTGATTAGGGTTTGCGACATTATGTTGGCAAATAATCTTTACTCTAGAGTAACTGTTTCTGAATATATCTCATTCAGAGATTTAGAAATAATAATTTTCTACCAATATTACAATATACACATTAAGGTGGCCAAATACCAGAATCATTAGAATCATTGGCATCCCAGACAAAATGCTCAGCAGCATTTCTTCTCGTTCTTTACATTCTGAATTAAAATTCCACCAAGGGTGGCTTTGCTTTTCATCCTTCTCGGGTCAATAACACAAATGCCAAGCACTACAGTCACAGCAATCAACTATTCACTCATCTAAAATTTTATGCCATGTGCCTATATTACAGGGGATTATTGTATTTTAATGTGAATAAAGAACCCTTTTTTTGTCAAAAATTAGGTTAAAAAAAATATGGGAGTTTCTTATACATGGATAGTATTAAAATCCCTTTCAAAACCGTTTTTCCAAATTTTAAGTGCACAAAATTAGGGGTTTCCTTATACGTGTTAAAATACGGCATATAATATATA
The DNA here is from genome assembly GCF_006345805.1 of Octopus sinensis. Lineage (NCBI taxonomy): Eukaryota > Metazoa > Mollusca > Cephalopoda > Octopoda > Octopodidae > Octopus > Octopus sinensis. The sequence continues at coordinate 32,853,596 of NC_043011.1, read as the reverse complement.
TTTAAATAGATACTTGAATATACATAATGTAGATAAATGCACTGTTATTTATACTGGTTTCAGAGGTTCTGAGTCATATTGCATTCTGCATAAACCTATCCTAATTAAAAACTATCGTTATCATTGTCATTGTTTGGACAGTTTGACAGGTGCCAGTGAGGCAGGAGCCCGAACCAGGCTTCTGTGTCTGTTTGGCAGAGTTTTTATGGCCTGATGCCCTTTCTAACACCAACCACCCAGCAGAGTGAACTATATGGTCAACTAATGTATTATATGAAAATCAGGAAAACTTATAAGCCACTGCTAATGTATAGTGATTTAGATTCAAATTCTCTGGGTAACTGCGATAAAAGAATTTTTTTTCAAATGACGAAGACCTGTTGCTTGCGAAGACCTGTTGGGGCAAGTGAAATCGGAATCGAAATTGAACCAATCCTATGACTGGCACCCGGCAGATGCCAGGACCCCTGGACTGGAGATACGTAAAAAGCACTATTCGAATCGTGGCCGATGCCAGCGCTGCCTCGACTGGCTTCCGTGTCGGTGACATGTAAAAAGCACCATCTGAATCGTGGCCGAAGCCAGTGCCGCCTCGACTGGCTTCCGTGCAGGTGGCACGTAAAATGCACCAATCCGACCGTGGCCAATGCCAGCCTCGCCTGGCACCAGTGCAGGTGGCACGTAAAAAGCACCCACTACACTCACGGAGTGGTTGGCGTTAGGAAGGGCATCCAGCTGTAGAAACATTGCCAGATAAGACCGGAGCCTGGTGCAGCCTTCTGGCTTCCCAGATCCCTGGTCGAACCGTCCAACCCATGCTAGCATGGAGAACGGACGTTAAACAATGATGATGATGAGGAAGCAATCCTCTGAAATCTGTAACAGGATTTTTGGTTATTTTACTACTTACTCAAAGAACAATAAGATGTTTATATATCATCTGTGATCTCCACTGCTAAAGCTTTCAGACAAACAACTGTAAACTTAAAGTGATAGCATGTTGTCAACTTAATGTGACAGTCCCATAAAAGGGAAGAATGCTACTGTTATTTAGCCCTAGGAAACATTGTTTCCTGTTGGACTTGCCACATTTTCTGTGTCCTTATGTTTTCAAAGTGGAGATAACCACCTCCACCCAGCAAAGCCAGCAACCAGAGACTAGTTTCAGAGTTATTGCTCATCATCAATCCAGAGTAGCATGGCTTGCTAGTTGTCGATGCCTATCCATCTTTGAACACATATATTTCAAGTGAATAACAAGTGATAAACAACTGTAAACTTAAAGTGATAGCATGTTGTCAACTTAATGTGACAGTCCCATAAAAGGGAAGAATGCTACTGTTATTTAGCTCTAGGAAACATCATTTCCTGCGTCCTTACGTTTTCAAAGTGAAGACAACCACCTCCACCCAGCAAAACCAGCACCAGAGACTAGTTTCAGAGTTATTGCTCATCATCAGTCCGGAGTAGCATGGCTTGCTAGCTGTCGATGCCTAAACATCTTTGAACACATATATTTCAAGTGAATAACAAGTGATAAACAACTGTAAACTTAAAGTGATAGCATGTTGTCAACTTAATGTGACAGCCCCATAAAAGGGAAGAATGCTACTGTTATTTAGCCCTAGGAAACATCATTTCCTGTGTCCTTATGTTTTCAAAGTGGAGACAAGCACCTCCACCCAGCAAAACCAGCACCAGAGACTAGTTTCAGAGTTATTGCTCATCATCAGTCCGGAGTAGCATGGCTTGCTAGCTGTCGATGCCTATCCGCCTTTGAACACATATATATTTCAAGTGAAATGCATTCACTGATTTTTGAAAATAGAAATAACATATTTCTAAACTAGTCTCTGGATGCTGGTTTTGCTGGGCAGAGGTGCTTGTCTCCACTTTGAAAACATAAGGACGCAGGAAATGTTTCAAGTCCAACAGGAAACGGTGTTTCCTAGGGCTAAATAACAGTAGCATTCTTCCCTTTTATGGCACTGTCACATTAAATTGACAACATGCTATCACTTTATCATGTTGCTACTGCATAAATCTCTCTGAGAGATTTAGAAATAAACTGTAAACTTATCTGCATTTATAGATATTGGTGAGCCCCTTCGGTCAGACACTGACCATGGGTTTGCACCTAGAGAGTTACCCTCTGAGGCACAAGTCTGGGCAAGGTTGTTTTATGGAAGATCAGCAGTTGCCCATGCATACCGGCCTCCCCTCTCCACGTCACCGATGTTGTCCAAGGGAAAGGGAAGGGCCAATACAGCTTGGCACCTGTGACGTCGCAACTCATTTCTACAGCTGAGTGAACTGGAGCAATGTGAAATAAAGTGCCTTGCTCAAGAACACAAAACGCAGCCCGGCCCGGGATTTGAGCTCACAACCTCACGATCGTAAGCACGATGCTCTAACTACTGAGCCACGCGCCTTCACATTAGCTATTCTATTACATATTATGCTTTGTTATAATCCCTCCGTCATATTGCCATCTAAAACTCATGTGTCCCTAATATTACATAACTTAGACACTCTCACATAACTACTGTGTTATATTAGAATAATAGTTTTGGCTGAGAGACAAACCTAAAAAAAAAAAGCCTTGATGTGGGCACTTAATCTGCTAGAAATAGCAGACCTGTTAAAAATATATTCCTTTAGTCATTCACTACTGTTTGCATTACGAATAATGTAGGCCAGAATACACTGAACATAAGCCAAAATAACAACAACAATAACTACTAGACCATAGGCATAAGCTAAACTGACTACAACTACTCACCAACAACGACGATGACAACAGCAACAACAATGACAACAACAACAACAACAATGACAACAACAACAACCAATATAGACAAACACCAACTATTTAAGTTTGGACCATCATTACTAAAGTATCTTAAGGATCATTAGGATCTGCTGATGTCCCTCTCCCTGCTCAGAAAAGGAACTTTAAATGATTCACTTCAGGATACAATATGACCCTGAGTGTATGTACATAGACATAGACATACACATATCTATATCTATATCATCATCATCATCATTATCGTCGTCGTCATCGTCATTATCGTCATCATCATCACCATCATTTGACATATACTTTCCATGCTGGCAAACCAGAGAACTGTACCAAACTTTACTGTCTAATTCTGCATGGATTTCTGCAGTTGGGAACCCCCCCCCCTAACACTAACCACTTTACAGAGTGTACTGGATGCTTTTTACATCGGTCTCTTTTGCTGAACCGCTAAGTTACGGGGACGTAAACACACCAGCATTGGTTGTCAAGTGATGTTGGGGGAGGGGGGGACAAACACAGACACACAAACATACACACACACACATATACATATATATGACGGGCTTCTTTCAGTTTCCGTCTACCAAATCCACTCACAGTGCTTTGGTCGGCCCAAGGCTATGGAAGAAGACACTTGCCCAAGGTGCCATGCAGTGGGACTGAACCCGGAACCATGTGGTTGGTAAGCAAGCTACTTACCACACAGCCACTCCCGAAACTTTTGGTGGCAGTGAGTTAGTTGATGACATCCACCCCCAGTGTTGAACTGGTACTTATTTCATTGATCCCCGCCCCACAAAGGATGGAAAGTAAAGAAGACCTTGGCAGACTTTGAACTCAGAATTGAAAGCCAGAAGAAATGCTGCTAAGCATTTTGTCCAGTATGCTAACGATTCTGCCAGCTTGCCACCTTATTACAAACACATAATAAAATTGGATAAATCAGGAAGGTCGAAAGGTTAGAGGTTAAACACTTCAAGTTTTTTTTTTTACAGGGAGAAATCTGAGGTTCACTTACACATATATAGTTTTCCATGTATGCTTTCACAGTCATATATCATTTTATTTGTTATGTTAGAGTTTGCACTTCATTCTGGAAATAGATAAGGTTTAAAATTATTCTTTACATGCAACAGAAGTAATTCTATATTTAAAAGGAAGCTATCTGCGTATCATATTAAACATACATACATTGCAAATGGTTGATGTTCATACTGCACCTGGTGCTGGTGCTGTATGAACATTTAATGTGGTTTTAGAGTCAAGTTTTGGCTGCTATTTCAAGCATACCCTAAATTATAATTTTAATAAAAATTATTACCTTTGAAGGTTTTTATTCCTATGCTGGCCACTTGATAAGATCGATATTTAAATAAAAATCGTATCCTTATTCATATAAATTTATATATACACTAGCAGTATCGCCCGGCGTTGCTCGGGTTTGTAAGGGAAATAACTATATAAGCATAGCCATTTCTGTTTTGGTGTCTTCAAGCCATGAAGTCGTTGTTCTAAAAGAACGCTGGTCTCCTTGACAACGCTTTACGACGTTGATTTCCTTACACTCCCTTCCCCACAGCTTCATGAGGGAGGGAAGAAGGGGGAGAAGCAACACAGGTGCAGGTGTGACCATGGACGCCAACTCCGCCGCCATCGACACACGAAAAAATATGCGTTAAAATGGAAAAAAATGATGTTAAATTATTTTTTAAATCGTAGACTCATCGCAGACGCACGCTAATACCCAGACGGGCTCGATATGAATCACGACTATAAGATACCCGAATTTGGTTAAACTGCACCGCAAAATGTGGGAGTAGTTAGGAATCTAAATCGTAGGAGACAGACACTCACACAACTACAGTTTTATATATATAGATATATATATATGTATATCTATATCTATCTGTCTATCTATCTATCAATCTATCTATCTATCTATCTATATACGTACATACAATACATATAAGTTAACATAATATAATGTCTAAAAGTTGATGAACCACCTATTGATCCCCTCCATTTTCTTATTGCTATATATATATATATATATATATATATATATATATATATATGAATTATGTAAACATTTTTCATAATATCAACAAGGCTAAATCTACAAAGTGAATTAATTGGGAGTAAAAGAGAAAACAATATCATTGTTATAATTTTGATAACTATTATTGGTTCCAAATTTTAGCACAAGGCCAGCAAATTTAGGGGAGGAGTAAGTTAATTACATCGACCCTCCCACCCAGTGTTCAACTGGAACTTATTTTATCGACCCCGAAAGGATGACGGCAAAGTTGACCTAAGTCGAATTTGAACTCAAAATGTGAAGACAGACAAAATTTTGCTGAGCATTTAACCTGCCATACTAAGGGTCCTGCAAGCTTCCTGTCTTATTTTGATATTTAAAATTAACAACAATTAGGAAAAGGAAAAAAATAATATCATCCTCATTATCAGCATTGTTGTATTTTTTTGTCTATTTTCTATGCTGGCATGGGTCGGAGTTATTCTGGATAGGTAAGAGGATAACATCTCCCTCATTGGTTTCCTTCTTAGCTTGCCTTCTATGGCTGGTTCCTAAACACCAACTACACCACAGAGTGTACTGGACATTTTTTTAAGGCATCAGCATCAGGGAGATTATCATGTGCTCGATAAAATGAAAGGGACCTCTTGGTTCCATTATTATCAAAGTGCACTGAGTGCATTGCACCATGGCACCAACACTGGACAGTATAGAGATGAGAGAGTGAGGAATAGCAAGTGGCAGATAAACGGTGAGGAACAATACCAAACTGCATGTGGAGAGTATGGGTTGCATTTGGATCAGATGTGATCCCCTAAGCACATGCTTCAAGATGGGTGAAACCAAAATAATTCATCCTTCTCTTCCTCATCATCATCATTTAATGTCTGTTTCCCATGTTGGCATAGGTTATTTATGACGAATTTTAGAAATGCAAGACAAAATGGAGTCTTACCTCAAAATAACTTCAAAATCCACTAATCTAACAATTTCTTGAAGTCTGATATTCCAAGTGAACAACTGGACAGTGCAGAAGGCTACCTGTTAACAAAGCATTAATATTATTCATTTGTGACATTAATATAAAGTTTTAATCACCAACAAATCTTTACAACAATAAACAACAAACTGAACCTTTCAGGTGAGATGATAAAGGATCGAGATGCCTAGTGCCTTGCTGTAATCGAGAAGACCTGTAATCAAGGCGTCGATCTGGCAGAAATGTTAGCACGCCGCGCGAAATGCGTAGCTGTATTTTGTCTGCCGTTACGTTCTGAGTTCAAATTCTGCCAAGGTCGACTTTGCCTTTCATCCTTTCGAGGTTGATAAATTAAGTACCAGTTACACACTGGGGTCGATATAATCGACTTAATCCATTTGTCTGTCCTTGTTTGTCCTCTCTGTGTTTAGCCCCTTGTGGGTAGTAAAGAAATAGGTATTTCATCTGCTGTTACATTCTGAGTTCAAATTCCGCCGAGGTCGACTTTGCCTTTCATCCTTTTGAGGTCGATAAATTAAGTACCAGTTATGCACTGGGGTCGATATAATCAACTTAATCCCTTTGTCTGTCCTTGTTTGCCCCCTCTCTGTTTTAGCCCCTTGTGCGCAATAAAGAAATAAGAAGACCTGTAATCTGCAGCAGAAGTGTTAAGACTGGTCCTTCTGGTAGTGTGAAGCACTTGTAGTGGTGTCATGTAAAAGTGTCTGTGTGGGACCACGTAAAAGCACCCATGCAGTGCTATGTAAAAGCACCTGTGCAGTGTCACGTAAAAGTGTCCGTGCGGGCACCACGTAAAAGCACCCAGCACATACTGGAAAGTGGCTGGCATTAGGCAGGGCATTTGCCTGCAGAACACCATACCAAATCAGACTGGAGCCTGGTGCGGCTCCCCAGCTTGCCAGCCCTGGTCAAACTGTCCAACCCATGCCAGCATGGACAACAGATGTTAAATGATGACGAAACACCCGTTTCTACCATGGTATTTTAAAAATGGGATTGTTTTTTTATGCACATCAAATGGCTTTGGAGTTCCTGTAGAGTAAAATAGCAATCAAAGGGGTCTGGGTGTGGCTATGTGGTAAGAAGCTTGTTTACCAACCACATGGTTCTGGGTTCAGTCCCACTGCGAGACACCTTGGGTAAGTGTCTTCTACTATAGCCTCGGGCTGCCAACCAAAGCCTTGTGAGTGGATTTGGTAGACGGAAACTGAAAGAAGCCTGTCATATATATGTGTGTGTTTGTGTTTGTCTGCTCCCCCCCCCCATCATTGCTTGACAACCGATGCTGTCGTGTTTATGTATCCATAACTTAGCGGTTCAGCAAAAGCGACTGATAGGATAAGTACTAGGCTTACAAAGAATAAGTCCTGGGGGGTCAATTTGCTCGGCTAAAGGCAGTGCTCCAGCATGGCCGCAGTCGAGTGACTGGAACAAGTAAAAGAGCGAAAGAGTAAGAACCACTGGATTAGAGAAACGGCAGAAAAAGTTTTCTGCTAGAATAACTAAAATGCATATAAAAACGAAGACAAGTGCAGGCCTTTTATTAAACTATTTTGTTATTCTACAGACTTGTGCATTCCATACAATAAAATAAAATAAAAAAATCTGACATTGAATCGATGATGAGGATAACAACAACAGCAATGGTGGCAGTAGTGCTGATCTTGATTTGATTTTCTCTAACTGTGGATTTCATGAATTTGAAAATATACTTCAGACCCGCATATTTTATGTGAGTGAAAGCTTGGAACGGTATTTTATAGTCAGGAATATAAAACACTGAACTGTTAAACAATTACCGAGTTAATCCGGGATACTTTCAAGCATACCACTTCACTAGCATTGGTAGACCGTAAAAAGTAGCATTACGTAACACGTCGAAGATGACAATATGATATTCGTGTTCAGTTATGTTGTGCCAGCAATCATTACAACAATCTTTGCAGCATTGTTTTATTTAGAAGTGGCTGGAAAATAGCCTGCAGCTCAAGGCTCTAAAATACTTCTCACATCATTCCATTATAATGGTGAATGTGACATTATATTGTATACTGTTCAGTCTAGTAAATGGGAATATAGACATTATACATTGATACATGCTGACTAGAGACTTCGCTTTAGTTTTTATAGTCACCTTTTAGGTGTTATACCTTTTGGCTTTCTTCAGGTTCCTATCATATTTGGTAATATTTTCAGAATTTGGAATGGAACACTTTATTAGTCCTCATTCCATTGTTCCAATCAGGGTTATTCTTTTATTAGTTATAGTCCTACTTGTGATGCTGCTGGTACCTTTAACTTGAACCAGAGTATATATATATTATAAGAGAAAAAATCAATCAGAAAGGAACTCTATCTCACTCAAAATATCTTTTGATAAGCATAACAAATGTGCAACCGGTAAAAAGAACTTTCACCTAATTAAATACACTCTCCTTTACTTAAATTATTTTGTCAGCATTTTCTTCATTTCCTTTATATATATATATATATATATACACACACACACATACATACATGCACATATATATATATATGTATACATACAGGGTGCATAAGGCATTTGAGGACATGCCTTTTTGGATCATTGCTGCATTTTTTACTAACTTTGTATATTCTTTGTTACAGAAAATAATATAATAGCAGACCCTCAGCTTACTCAAGAAATGAAGAGGCATACAGTTATTGTGGTTATAAAGGCTGAGCGTAGTGATTTAGAAATATCTCGATTTTTAAAAGTTGCCAGGTCCTTCGTTTACAAAGATTGTAAGGAGCTAGAGACTGAATGTATCACCAGTATCAAAGTATAAAAAGCATTCTAAATGCTGTGAAATCATCAGAACACCTGAATTTATCCAGCAAGTTCAACAGATCATTGATTACAATCCCAGAAAGTCCATGAGGTCAATTGCAAAAGATCTTCATGTGTCAGAAGGAACAGTCAGAAATGTTGCCCATTACTTTCAAGTATACATGATGAGGAAAGGTCAATTCGTAAGAAAAAGCAAAAGAACATCACTACATCAGATCTAAACGACTCTTAAATAAACTGAAAAATCCAGCAGAAGAAAATTTGATTTGGTTTTCTCAAACAAGAAAATCTTTGATCAAGATCAAAAAGTTAACAAGAAATGACAGATGGTTATGTGCAGACCCTTCTGAAGTTCCAAGTGTTATGCATACACAATTTCCTTCAGCCGTCATGGTTTTAGGGGTTGTCAGCAATGAAGCACATGTGATGCCTCCTTACCTCTTTCCACAAGGCCTTAGAGTTAACTCTGCTGCCTACATTGAGGTCCTAGAAATAACTGTTAAGCCCTGGATAGACAGTGTATGCAACGGGAAGGCCATATGTGTTTCAGTAAGACTCTGCACTATCACACATGGTTCTAGTAACACAGGAATGAATGGCTGAAAATTTTCATGATCACATAACCCCTTACATTTGGCCTTCTAATTCCCTGTATCTCAATCCACTGGACTATTACATGTGGAATGTTGTTGAGAGAGAGAGGTCAATGAACAAGCCCATAACACCAAAGATTCTTTGAAAGCTGCCATAGTCAGAGTAATGTCCAAAATGAACCAGGACCATTTAATTCGAGCATGTAGATGATTCAAATCTCATATAGAAGCAGTTGTTGAAGCTGAAGGGGGCTTTATTGGATAACATTATAGAAAAGAAGGTTTATTTCTATCCTCATAACATGTTTTAATAAATAAAGTTATTATCTGTTATTATAATATCTGTTTTTTTTTTCTATAAACATAAATCTGTCCTCAAATATCTTACACACCCTGTAACTTATATACACAATCTAAACTACTACAAACTACTGTAATAAAGGCTTTGGTTTGAAATTCCAAAAATGTTACTGAATATAACAATCATTAGAAGAAAGTCGGGGGTTACAGTCACTGAAACACTGCAACCAAGATGAGGACATTCATCATCATCATCATCATCGTTTAACAACCGCTTTCCATGCTAGCATGGGTTGGACGGTTTGACAAAGGTCTGGCAAGCCAGTGGGCTGCACCAGGCTCCAATCTGATCTGGCAATGTTTCTACAGCTGGATGCCCTTCCTAACTCCAACTGCTCCGAGAGTGTAGTGGGCGCATTTTATGTGCCACTGGCCTGGGAAGTCAGTCAGGCGGCACTAGCTTCGACCCATGCTCGAATGGTGCTTATTACATGGCACCAGCACAGGTGCTAGTCAGGCAGTGCTGGCCATGACAACAATTTCGATTTTGCTTGACTCAACAGGTCTTTTCAAGCACATCATATTACCCGACGCTTCAAGGGTACTTTTAAATGGGCCAGTCATACAACACTGGCATCAGCCACAGCTGTGATCTTGCTTTACTTGTCAGGTCTTCTCAATCACAACATATCTCCAAGGGTCTTGGTCCATATTAGTCCAAATATATGTATAAGAATTCTTTTGAATTTTGACACAAGACCATCAGTTTTTGAGGATAGCGGGTAAGTCAATTGTATCAACCCCAGTATTTTACTGGTACTTAATTTTATTGACCCCCACAAAAAGATAAAAGGCAAAGCTGACTTTGTCAGTCTTTGAACTCAGAACATAAAGAACCAAAAGAAATGCTGCCAAGCATTTTGTCCGCTGTGCTAATTATTCAGGCAGCTCATCACCTTATTCAGTGTATAATAACGAGGATAATTCCTTATCTCACAAATTCAGACGGAATATAAATATATCATTCATTGCTAAGAAGAATATTTGGTTAGAATAAAAGGACACAGGCAAGCACAATAAATCTTACTTGACTCAAATGTTGCCTCCAATTTTTTTATGTAAGTGTGCACAAAAATTAGTATTGTGTGAAAATATTGTTTCTTAGCAAAATGTGTGCACATACCAAGTGGAATATACTCTCGTCAATAAAACCATAATTATCTCTAGCATCAATTATTTCTTTTTTATGGTTATTGTATGAGAAAGACTAGTTTCTCAATGAACAATCATTTGATCAAATCATCTCAATACATCATTAGAATGAAACAATTATTTAACAGCTGGGTTTATTAATCGAATCAAAACTGGAGCTGGTAACTACCACCCAAGTGCTTCAATTAAAAGAATCTGATTTCATCTTTGAAACCTTGTGTGCACTTGTCTTTTTTCCTATGCTAGTTGTAAAAATTGTGTGCACATGTGGCTAAGTTTGCTTCCCAACCACACGGTTCCAGGTTCAGTCCCACTGTATGGCACCTTGGGCAAGAGTCTTCTGCTATGGCTTTGAGCTGACCAAAGACTTGCGAGTGGATTTGGTAGATAGAAACTGAAAGAAGCCTAAGGCGGTGAGCTGGCAGAAACGTTAGCATGCCAGGTGAAATGCTTAGTGGTATTTCATCTGCCATTATGTTCTGAGTTCAAATTTCGCTGAGGTCAACTTTGCCTTTCATCCTTTCGGGGCCGATAAATTAAGTACTAGTTACGTGCTGGGGTCAATGTAATCAACTTAATCCTTTTGTCTGTCCTTGTTTGTCTCCTCTATGTTTAGTCCTTTGTGGGCAATAACGAAATAAGAAACTGAAAGAAGCCTATTGTGTGTATATATATATATATATATATATATATGTGTGTGTGTGTTAGTGTGTGTGTGTATGTATGTATATATATATATATATATATATATATATATATATAACGGGAAGCTTTATGAAAATAGACAAAAGACGAAGGCAGGTTTACGGAAATAAACAACAGACGAAGGCAGGTGGAATACAAACAAACAATTGTATTAGTATGGCGCTCAGGAAATATAAATAAAACAAGTCTTTATATATATATACACACACACACACACACACATATATAAGAGGGTGCTGAAAAGTTCCTAGCTTTAAGGGTATTGCAAAAGGTCTGGTTGGAGGCCCAACCTTCCGGGTTCTTTTACAGAGCTTAGGAAAATTGAAGGACCATTGCAATAAGTATGTGAATCTGAGAGGAGAATATCATCATCATCATCATCATTGTTTAACGTCCATTTTCCATGCTAGCATGGGTTGGACGGTTCGACTGGGGTCTTGGAATCCAGGAGGCTGCACCAAGCCCCAGTCTGATCTGGCAGTGTTTCTACGGCTGGATGCCCTTCCTAATGCCAACCACTCCGTGAGTGTAGTGGGTGCTTTTTACGTGCCAGAGATCTCGGTCCTTCGTCATTGCCTCTGGGAGGCCCAACGTTCAAAGGTCATGCTTCACTACCTCATCTCATGTCTTCCCGAGTCTACCTCTACACCGGATTCCTTCAACTGTTTGGGAGTGAGTAAAAATCATAATTAACCGATCCTCTGGTATTTTGCTTTACCCAAAGCCAGGAACTTTTCAGCACCCCACCTCACACACACATACACACATATATATATGTGTGTGTTTGTGTTTGCCACACCCACCTGCCCACAACCTGACAACTGATATTGATGTGTTTATGTCCCCATAACTTAGTGGCTCAGCAAAAGGGACTGATCGAATAAGTGTCAGGCTTTAAAAAAGAATAAAAATAAGTTTTGGGGTGGATCCATTTGACTAAAATTCTCAAAGGCAGTGCCCCAGCATGGCCACAGTCTAATGATTGAAACAAGTAAAAGACAAAAGATAAAAGATATACAAACAAACTCACTGCTTAACAGCTTAAAAGGAATGGGGCTTGACTTGAATGCATCTACCTCTAGAGCAGGGGTCGGGCAACTTTTTTTAACCAGTTACCCCAAAATATATTCATTTATGTGGATGTTACCCCCTTGGTTCGAAACGAAGAAAATCATAGATTCTTTGAATTGAAAAGGTTTCTTGAATCTCATTTACTCTTTTACTTGTATTAGTCATTTGACTGTGGCCATGCTGGAGCACCGCCTTTGGTTGAGCAAATCGACATCAGGACTTGTTCTTTGTAAACCTAGTACTTATTCTATCGGTATCTTTTGCCGAACTGCTGTTACGGGGACATAAACACCCAGCATCGATTGTCAAGTGATGTGGGGGGGACAAACACAGACACACAAACATATACACACACATACATCATCATCATCGTTTAATGTCCGTTTTTCGCGCTAGCACAGTTTGGACGGTTCGACCGGGGTCTGGGAAGCCAGGGTCTACACCAGGCTCCAGTCTGATCTGGCAGTGTTTTTACAGCTGGTTGCCCTTCCTAACGCCAACCACTCTGCGAGTGTAGCAGGTGCTTTTTACGTGCCACCGGCACAGACATATATATTTATATATATACACACATATATGATGGGCTTCTTTCAGTTTCCGTCTAACAAATCCACTCACAAGGCTTTGGTTGGCCCGAGGCTATAGTAGAAGACACTTGCCCAAGGTGCCACACTGTGGGACTGAACTCAGAACCATGTGGTTGGTCAGCAAGCTACTTACCACACAGCCACTGCTGCACTTATAAACACTCCTCTGTTTATATGAAGAATTACAATTATAAATATAACAAGCATAAAACAAACGAGATAAAATAAATTAATATCCTCATTATGCTACAAAATGATTTTTCTAGAAATATTTTCACTTCAGGTTTTGAAGAAATGATCTTTCATTTTTGTAACAGATACATCAAAACTGAGGTATTTTGATGCCAGAGCAATTTGGATACAGTCTTCGGGGTCCAATCAATGTTGTTGAATGGTTGAATTGAATAACTACTTAAATCTACTAGAGAATGCAATGATAGGGTGTGGCTGTTTGGATGCTGACAATGTTGCAGGGCTGACTGGACATTTGGCCTATTTTGGTGACAGTGCTTTTGGGCATTGATGGCAAACACACACACACACATCATCATCATCATCATCATCATCATCATCATTATCATAATCATTGTTTAACATCTGCTTTCCATGCTGGCATAGGTTGGACTGAGGACTAGCAAGCCAGGAGGCTGCACCAGGCTGCAGAAATATATGCACACACACACACACATCATCATCATCATCATCATCATCGTTTAACATCTGCTTTCCATGATTGCATGGGTTGGACAGCTTGACTGAGGACTGGCAAGCCAGGAGGCTGCACCAGGCTGCAGAAATATATGTGCGCACACATGCATACAGAAATATATGCACACACACACACACACACAGAAATAAATGAACACATACACACACACATGCATACAGAAATATATGCATGCACACACACACACACACACACACACACAGAAATAAATGAACACATACACACACATGCATACAGAAATATATGCGCGTGTGCACACACACACACACACACAGAAATAAATGAACACATACACACACACATGCATACAGAAATATATGCGCGCACACACACACATGTATATATAGAAAGTAAGAGACATTACACATGCCTACAAGCATAACTAGATGGTCACACAAAGAGAGAGAGAGAGAGAGAGAGAAATAGACAGAGACAGAGAATGAGGGGGCTTGGGAGAGAACTAAAGGGACATTAAAGCATCTAACGTCAAATAAGTCAGTGTTGAATCATCGATGTCAAATAGGTGTCACCGAAATTGCTGTACCAAAAATGCCACATACTCCCAAGCTCCCATTATACAAGATAACCATCATGCCACTCACATCTCTAGCACCCTCTTCCTCTTTCAGTCATTTTAGCATACAATGAATGACCAGCTATTTCAGATACACTTGTACTTTTTCTCTGCATTTTTTCTTCTCTCCTTGTCTATTGTTTCTGCAGAAAGAGAATATTCTCGAAATATAAGACTTTTAATTTTTCCTGAGTGTAAACTTTATACACCCTGTATGCTTGTATTTTCTTTTTTTTTTTTTTTATACCTCAACTTTGTGTTTTCTTTTAAATATTTTTAATACCATAATAATGGTATACTATAGCTACAATGCTTTACTCCATCAACCAGCTGCTGCATAGCAAACTACGGCATGGTTGCAGTCTAAACTGATGCACTGAATAGCTAGCATACAAAAAGAAAAAATCAATTTGTAACATCTGGACTTCCAGTTAAATATCTTCGTGCCAATGTTAATTGTCTGCTTAAACACGATTGGCTCAAAGTAACCCACTTCTTTGCCTTCTGGCCATGTGAAACACCGCTTAACTCTTTTGATACCAACCTGCCTGTGACCAACCCAAGTCCTATGAATATAAACTTTCTTTTTTAACCCTTTACTATTTAAATTGGCCCTATCCCGCCCCATGTTCAAGCTGACCACATCTGACTTGTCATACCTACCCTACAATGTCATTCTTAGAATAAATAATAATGTCATCAAAATCTCAGAGCTATGAGATAATACATGGTAAATTCAAATCAGTGTGACGAAGTAAACATTGCATTTGATCAAACAGATGTAGGAGTGGCTGTGTGGTAAGTAGCTTGCTTACGAACCACATGGTTCCAGGTTCAGTCCCACTGCGTGGCACCTTGGGCAAGTATCTTCAACTATAGCCACGGGCTGCCAACCAAAGCCTTGTGAGTGGATTTGGTAGAGGAAAACTGAAAGAAGCGCGTTGTATATATGTATATATATATTTGTGTGTGTATGTTTGTGTGTCTGTGTTTGTCCCCCCAACATCGCTTGACAACTGATGCTGGTGTGTTTACGTCCCTGTAACCTAGCGGTTTGGCAAAAGAGACTGATAGAATAAGTACTAGGCTTACAAAGAGTCCTGGGGTCGATTTGCTCGACTAAAGGCGGTGCTCCAGCATGGCCACAGTCAAATGACTGAAACAAGTAAAAGAGAGTGAAAACTTTAGCATTTAACCCAACCATATCCAGCCCAAATATTCTTCCTGTTTTATGTTCAAACAGACCAGATCTGGTCTCTCACACCTACCCTACAGTGTTATTCTAATAACAAACAATCACATCATCAAAATCTGGAAGCTCCAAGATAATGCATGATTAATTCAAAAACTACATGAATAAAATAAGAATTACATTTGACAGAGAAATCTGAACGCTAAAGATTTAAAGAGATCCAGATTAAACCTTTCCATCAAAATTTTTACTTTAATGTTCCAAATACCAGCTGAAGTAATCACAAAGTCATTTTCTTGAATTCCTCGTTATTTTCTAAGTCAATTGATTGTAGGCAAGTAATTATAAGGAGTCAGTATGGAAAAAATGGTTAAAAACAATATGAAACAATGTAATAGCTTACTTATTCATTTGGTTGTGAAATGTTTTTCCTTTTGAGGTCAACTTCTGTTATATTCAACATTTGTGTCTCATCTAGAAAAAAAAAAGAAAAGAAACAAACAAAATAAATACACTGTAAGTAATACTGTTTACATCATCATCATCGTCATCATCGTCATCATTAGCATCATTGCCATTACCACCACCATCATCATCATCATCATCATCATCATCGTCATCATCATCGTCATCATTAGCATCATTGTCATCAGCATCATCACCATCATCATCGTCATCTTCATCATTGTCATCGTCATCATTAGCACCATTGTCAATACCACCACCACCATCATCAGCATCATCATCGTCATCACCATCATCATCATCATCATCATCATCATCATCATCATCATCATCATCATCATTGTTGTTGTTGTTATCAGCATCGTCATTGTTGTTATCATTATCACCGTCACTGTTGTCATCATCATCATCATCATCATCATCACCACTATAATAACTCAATATCCACTTTTCCATGCTTGCCTGGGTCAGACGGAATTTGTCGAGGCAGAGTTTCCACAGCTGGATGTCCTTTCCTTTTCTCTCCAACCCTCACCTGTTTCCAAGTGAGGTGACATTTCTCCAAGGCCAGACATATTTTCCATGGAAGATTACAAATGAGAAACTTTTCATGTATGATGATGATAATGATGATGATGATGCTCATTTACAACCATCACATGATATTTAGGCAACCATATACACACACACACACTTTGGGTAAGTGTCTTCTGCTATAGCCTTGGGCTGACCAAAGCCTACTGAGTGAATTTGGTATATGGAAACTGAAAGAAGCTTGCCATATATATATATATATATATATATATGAAATGAAAAGACTGCAAGATGCAATGAAAATTTTAGAAAAAAATAAGTAACTAAATGAGTGGAAATTGAACCGGTGAGTGTTAAATAATAAGGCACTAAAAGAGAATGACTCTCCCCAGACACAATAATATATATATATGTATGTGTGCGTGTGTGTGTGTGTGTATATATATATATATATATATATATATATATATATATATATATATCATCATCATCATCATCATCGTTTAACGTCCACTTTCCATGCTGGCATGGGTTGGACGGTTTGACTGAGGACTGGCGAGCCAGATGGCTGCACCAGGCTCCAATCTGATCTGGCAGAGTTTCTACAGCTGGATGCCTTTCCTAAGGCCATACACACACACAAACATATATATATATATGTGTGTGTGTGTGTGTGTGTATATATATATATATGTATATATATATATATATATATATATATATATATATATATATATATATATATATATATATAAAGATGGAGGCACATGGCCTTGTGGTTAGAGTAGTGGACTCGCGGTCGAGGGATCGCGGGTTCGAATCTCAGATGTGTGTGTTTATGAGTGAAACACCTAAGCCCCACGTGGCTCCGGCAGAAGGTAAAGGCGAACTTCTTCTGACTCTTTCACCACAACTTTCTCTCTCACTCTTTCCTCCTGCATCTTGCAGCTCACCTGCGACGGACTGGCATCCTGTCCAGGTGGGGAACCTATATGCCAAGGAAACCGGGAAAGCGGCCCTATGTGCCAGGCATGGCTCGAGAAGGAACAAACAACAACAATATATATATATATATATATAAATATATGTATGTAAGCAGTTTAAGCTAGTGCCCCAGCATGGCCACAGTCTAGTGGCTGAAACAAGTAGCAGCAAAGAGATAAAAGGTAAACAAACAAGTGACATGGCCTGAATGCCTGCTTGCAACCAAATGGACTCTACTAAAGGCAGCCAAGAACCTGGTCTTGTCCTTGGCTGCCTTTAGCAGAGTCCAGAGAAGGGTGTTACACTGGCTGAGGGATTAAGTGTAGCAAACAGGATGGATATGATGGGATTTGCAGTGAGAATGTTCAGAGTCGGATGAATACCACAAGGCATTTCATCTGATAATCATACAATTCCGCCAGTCCACTGTAGTACTTGATTGGTACTTTATTAGTTGATCTTGGAAAGATGAAGGGCAAAGTTGATCGCAGAGAGACTTCCTCAAAATACAGGAAGCTGGAGCCACACTGCATTTTTCAGTAGTGTAACTGGAGGCTATGAGGGACTGCAGTGATGGGGACAGTCTGCTGTGGGTGACACTTTTATGTGGACACCACTTTTAGACCTGCTGTATACACCTGAATAGGGAGCAGGGTAAACACAAGGGCTGCCCCTAAGTGGCGAACATCATAGTTGCACCAGTAGCTATTTTGTCTAGTGATCAAATGACTCTGCTAATTTGTTACCTATGGTAAGAGATACTTGCTCAAGGCACTGCACAATGGAATCATACCTGTGTGTATAATTCCATTGTGTAGTGGGTGTGTGATGCAAGCTCCTTAAACATTTGATGTGCGTCAAACTCTTGCACTTATGACACCTATATCCTGATCTGAACAGAAACCTCCAACACAACAAACAATACCATAGAAAGGATGGTCGTGACTATTTCAACAAAATGCTATTTTTATAACAGAAATTTGTAAAGCTTAGTAGTGAACAAGCTAAATTCTCACCATTAGTGACATGAAATCATGACAAGTATCAGTTCTTTCAAGCATGTTATTATCCAGTAATGAGTCAAAAGCTTGGGTTTTTCTTCTAATGTTAACCTATTCAACAATGAAGTGGGAGAGGCCATCTATTTCACAGCAATTGAATATTTCGGTAGTCACTTACTCTTTTACTTGTTTCAGTCATTTGACTGCGGCCATGCTGGAGCACTGCCTTTAGTCGAGCAAATCGACCCCACGACTTATTCTTTGTAAGCCTAGTACTTATTCTATCAATCTCTTTTGCTGAATCGCTAAGTTACAGGGACGTAAACACACCAGCATCGGTTGTCAAGTGATGTTGCAGGGACAAACACAGACACGCAAACATATACACACACATACATATATATATATATATATACGATGGGCTTCTTTCAGTTTCCGTCTACCAAATCCACTCAAAAGGCTTTGGTCGGCCCGAGGCTGTAGTAGAAGATACTTGCCCAAGGTGGTACGTCAAAGATTTACACTAAACATCCAGCCATCCAAGCAGGAAACGCTGTAATAGTAAGATGGAGTTATTTATGTTGATCCTTTTCTAAATAACAAACAGCCCCTTCTATATGGACACTCACGGAGAGGCCCCGTGAATAACTGACAAGCTTCTTCCCTTAATTTTGGACACTGTGAGCTAAGTTCACCGTGAGGAAGTTTACTGGGAATATATATCTGTAGTATCTTACCACTAATAGTTAGAAACTATTTTATAAAAAAAAATGATGAGTTGATGATGGTGAATTTTCCCTGTGATGAATTGATTGACAGTGAACTTACTGGATAAGAACACCTGAATTATATGTAAGGCAGCAAGCTGGCAGAATCATTACTGTGCCAGTCAACATGCTTAGCAGCATTTCATTTGTCTTTACGTTCTGAGTTCAAATTCTGCCAAGGTCAATTTTGCCTTTCATCCTTTTAAGGTGGATAAAATAAGTACCAGTTGAACATATGCTTATGGCCATATCACATTGAAAGCACCGGTTCTTGTCCGATCACCAAAGTTAAGCAACGTCGAGCCTAGTTAGTACTTAGGTGGGTGACCGCTTGGGAAACCTAGGTGCTGTAAGCATTCATTATCTTTACAGGCACAGGAGTAGCTGTGTGGTAAGTAGCTTGCTTATGAACCACATGGTTCTGGGTTCAGTCCCACTGAGTGGCATCTTGTGCAAGTGTCTTCTACTATAGCCTCGGGCTGACCAAAGCCTTGTGAGTGGATTTGGTAGACGGAAACTGAAAGAAACCCGTCGTATATATATATATATATATATACGATGGGCTTCTTTCAGTTTCCGTCTACCAAATCCACTCAAAAGGCTTTGGTCGGCCCGAGGCTGTAGTAGAAGATACTTGCCCAAGGTGGTACGTCAAAGATTTACACTAAACATCCAGCCATCCAAGCAGGAAACGCTGTAATAGTAAGATGGAGTTATTTATGTTGATCCTTTTCTAAATAACAAACAGCCCCTTCTATATGGACACTCACGGAGAGGCCCCGTGAATAACTGACAAGCTTCTTCCCTTAATTTTGGACACTGTGAGGTAAGTTCACCGTGAGGAAAGTTTACTGGGAATATATATCTGTAGTATCTTACCACTAATAGTTAGAAACTATTTTATAAAAAAAAATGATGAGTTGATGATGGTGAATTTTCCCTGTGATGAATTGATTGACAGTGAACTTACTGGATAAGAACACCTGAATTATATGTAAGGCAGCAAGCTGGCAGAATCATTACTGTGCCAGTCAACATGCTTAGCAGCATTTCATTTGTCTTTACGTTCTGAGTTCAAATTCTGCCAAGGTCAATTTTGCCTTTCATCCTTTTAAGGTGGATAAAATAAGTACCAGTTGAACATATGCTTATGGCCATATCACATTGAAAGCACCGGTTCTTGTCCGATCACCAAAGTTAAGCAACGTCGAGCCTAGTTAGTACTTAGGTGGGTGACCGCTTGGGAAACCTAGGTGCTGTAAGCATTCATTATCTTTACAGGCACAGGAGTAGCTGTGTGGTAAGTAGCTTGCTTATGAACCACATGGTTCTGGGTTCAGTCCCACTGAGTGGCATCTTGTGCAAGTGTCTTCTACTATAGCCTCGGGCTGACCAAAGCCTTGTGAGTGGATTTGGTAGACGGAAACTGAAAGAAACCCATCGTATATATATATATATATGTATGTATGTACGTATGTATGTATATGTTTGTGTTTGTCCCTCCAACATCACTTGACAACCGATGCTGGTGTGTTTTTGTCACCGTCACTTAGTGGTTTGGCAAGAGAGACCGATAGAATAAGTACTAGGCTTACAAAGAATAAGTCCTGGGGTTCGATTTGTTCAACTAAAAGGCGGTGCTCCAGCATGGCCACAGTAAAATGCCTGAAACAAGTAAAAGAGTATACAGAGTCTCTTACAGCTGTTTCAAGAATAGCCAAGCAAGTAGATCATAATATTGAATAAGGACCCCATAAGCTGAGCACACCGTCATCAGAGAGAAAGAAGCCAGGGAGATGTAAAAATGAGGGAATGTCCTCAATCGAGGATACCTATTTCTTTATTACCCACAAGGGGCTAAACATAGAGGGGACAAACAAGGACAGACATAGGTATTAAGTCGATTACATCGACCCCAGTGCGTAACTGGTACTTAATTTATCGACCCCGAAAGGATGAAAGGCAAACTCGACCTCGGCGGAATTTGAACTCAGAACGTAGCGGCAGGCGAAATACCGCAAAGCATTTCGCCCGGCGTGCTAACGTTTCTGCCAGCTCGCCGCCTTCGAGGATACCAATATATATTCCAGTTTGTCAAAAATGGGGGAAGGATCAGAGTATAATATGTATATGTTGGGTAGTTCTATAATCGAATAAATAATGCAATTACAGGTAATGTCCATTAGCAGTTTCAAATGAGAGTGTTCACTGATAATCCATAGCAAGGAATAGAGGAAGTTATCAGTTCCAATTTTGAATAGAATAGAAAATGAATAAAAAACGGTAAAGAAACAACCCGTATTACAGGAAGGGGATCTATCTGGATAAAGAACTAGTAAAATAAGCAACAATATACAAAAAAAGAAATAGATGGTGTTTACATGAGGAAAATAGAGAGATAGATAGATAGATAGATAGATAGATAGAGGGAGAGAGAGAGAGATGTAGAAAGTGAGAGGAGATAAAGTAAAAATTGGGCAAGGGTAGTAGTAGTAGTAGTAGGTTGTAGCATTAATAGAAGTGGGTAAACCAAACACTTGAGTCTCTTCTGTATCCTGTTGACATACAGTGAAAAACAAGTAGACACTTTAGTTAGGGAAAGGAGACGTTCTGGAATAAAATATAAGCAGTCAATAAATAGGGAAACCTTTTCAATGCAAGCCTGTTTGGAAATGGTGGGGTGGGTGGGAGGAGTGAGTGAGAGAGAGAGAGAGAGAGAGAGAGAGAGAGAGAGAGAGAGAGAGAGAGAGAGAGAGAGAGAGAGAGAGAGAGAGGGAGAGAGAGAGAGAGTAAATAAAATAAAATGGTATTGAATGCAAGATATAATTTTAGAAAGAGGAAAGAGGGAAGAAAATAGTTTTGAAGGACTGAACAAGGGAAAAAGGATTAAAAAAAAATAAAGAGAAAGAAAAAGAAGAATACCACCCTCAACTAACTATTGTTAAGGGTGATCACTATGAACATGTCGATAATGATGATGATGATAATGATGATGATGATCAAGGAGCAAAAGCAAATACCTTCTATACAGGTTTGTTTTTATTATTTACTATCAACCTCCCCACCAGTTTTCTTTCCCTCCATATAAGCATGGAAGGGGATTTTTTTTTTTATGTCAAAATTTTGGGTGTTTTGTTGGAATAAACCCACAGTAATATTAAAGAGGAGACCTCTTCATGACGTCCACAAAGGACGCTTGAGGTTTCTCACTCTACTAGAAGCCAAACCATGGAACGGATGGGTGAACAAAGGAGTAGCCTGTATGTGGTACCTCAGATTGCTAGAAATAACAGGGTAAACAGCTTTAATTTTAACTCCTTAGTATTCAAACTGGCCCAATGCAGTCAAAATATTATACCTGTTTTATGTTCATTTGCTGTGTGCTTTCCATGCTGGCATGGGTTAGACAGTTTGACTGGAACTGGTAAACTGGGGAGCTGTACCAGGTTCCAGTCTGATTTTGGTTTGGTTTCTATGGCTGGATGCCCTTTGTAATGCCAACCACTCCAAGAGTGTAGTGGGTGTCTTTTATGAGTCACTAGCATGGATGCTTTTATGTGTCATTTGCACAGGTGCTCTTACATGCCACTGGCACAGGTGTTTTTGTGTGTGTCCAGCACAGGTGCTTTTGTGTCACTGGCACAGGTGCTTCTATGTGCCACTGGCACAGGTGCTTCTACGTACCTCTGGTACAGGTAATCCTATGTTCCACTGGCACAGGTACTTCTACGTGCCACTGGCACAGGTGCTTCTACGTGTCACTGGCACAAGTGCTTCTACGTCCCGCTAGCACATGTGATTCTACGTGTTACTGACACAGGTGCTTCTACGTCCCATTAGCACAGGTGCCTCTACATGCCACTGGCACAGGTGCTTCTACATCCCACTGGCACAGGTGTTTCTATGTGTCACTGGCACTGGTGCTTCTACATGTCAAAAATAAACAACCACATCATCTAAATCTCAAAACAACAAAGTGAATAAATAAGTACAGAAATCTGAATGCTAAAAGATTAAAGGATTTAATCGGTTTTAATCCCAGATATGTAGGCTTATGATCAAAGATATTCTGGCTTTGACTAATTTCTTCTTTTTAATTTCATACCAAACAGCATTGTTGAATGTATTCTTGCCTATTTTGGAAACAGTAAACTACTGATTTCCAGACCAGCAATTTCAGGAGAGTGGGTAAGCTGATTACATCGACCCCAGTACTCAACTGGTACTTATTTTATCGACCCCAAAAGGATGAAAGGCAAAGTCAACCATGGCAGAACTTGAACTCAGCCTGTAAAGACAGGCAAAATGCTGCCAAGTGTTTTGTTCTGCATGCTAATGAGTCTGCCAGCTCGTCACCTTAAAACTATTAAAATGAGAGTTGCTATTTCTAGCAATCTGAGGTACCTCACAGAGGCCACTCCTTAGCTGACTCAGGACTTGTATGGTTTTACTTGTTGTAGAGTAAGAAACCTCAAGTTTCCTTTGTGGGCATTATGAAGAGGTTACCCTCCATATTGCAAAATGCCTGGAAATTTAAAAAATAGAAAGTAGGGATTACTCTCCTTTACTTGTTTCAGTCATTTGACTGTGGCCATGCTGGAGCACCACCTTTAGTTGAGCAAATCGACCTCAGGACTTATTCTTTGTAAGCTTAGTACTTATTCTATCGGTCTCTTTTGCCAAACTGCTAAGTTATGAGGACGTAAACACACCAGCATTGTTTGTTAAGCAATGTTGGGAGGACCAACACAAACACACAAACATATATATACATATATACGACGGGTTTCTTTCAGTTTCCGTCTACCAAATCCACTCACAAGGCTTTGGTTGGCCCAAGGCTATAGTAGAAGACACTTGCCCAAGGTGCCACACAGTGGGACTGAACCCAGAACCATATGGTTGGTAAGCAAGCTACTTACAACACAGCCACTCCTACGCATGTGTACTTTGCTGGAATATGATACTTGATAATGACTGGAGATCAAACTAATTGAAAATTATAATCTTCATAACAATTTATCTTGACATTTAGACATTTCATGTGTTGATTTGTTTGGAAAGTTCAAACCAGGTATTTTGAGCATCATCATCATCATCATTGTCATTTAACCGCTGCTTTCCATGCTGGCATGGGTTGGACGGTTTGACTGAGGGCTGGCAAGCCAGAAGGCTGCACCAGGCTCCAATCTGATCAGGCAAAGTTTCTACAGCTGGATGCCCTTTCTAATGCCAACCACTCTAAGAGTATAGTGGGTGCTTTTTTTATTATGCGAGTGTGTGTGTGTGTGAGTGTGCTTATGTAAATATATATAAATAACCAGTATTCGTGTATATTCTTGAGCACTCATTAATCCAGTAAAATTACAAATGAGGGTTATGCATCTCTGAAGATTTGACAATGCAATTAGATTATATATAACTGACAATCAATTCTTTGTCAATGAAAAACATGTAAGATGATGTAAGTAACTATTTTATAAACAAACTCTCCAGTTTTGTTTTGCTACACACACACACACACACACACACACACACAGACATGTGCACTTTTATACATATATGTATTTTGTTTTTAACAGACACACACACACACATGATTTGTTTATATCAATTCACAAGCAACATTAAAAGGGTTTGATAGTTCATAACTATGAGTACTCAAACTTTCAAACTTAACATTTTCTAACATCTACAAACACCTTCTTTTTAACACACACACACACACACATGCACAGCATTTGCATCAATTCATAAGCAACATAAAAGGTGTTTAATAATTCATAAATAACGCAAAGGGTGCCCGAACTTTAACATTTCCTATAGAGTATATTTAAAAGCAGGTCTACAATGTGATGCATGGTTGAACTATAGTTTTCCTTTCTATGAACACACCCCAATGTCAAAGTAATATTAGGAGGACACACCAACCGTGAATGCTCCACAAATCTGTAAAACGAAATTTAAATGGCATTACCCATGACTTTCGGAAACATTCGTTCACGCTCAGAATTGCTGAAGCATGGAATAAACTACCTGCATCAGTTGTTAACTGTCAAGACACTACATCCTTCAAAACTTCCACACTTCTTTAAATTCACCAACAGTACACCTGATGCTCCACTGTTTCTTCTTCCTTTTTTTTTCCGTTAAAAGACTTTTCCACAGGAAAAAAAGACTTTTTCCTGTGCATATTCTATGTACTGTTCATGCAGTTTTGGTTACTTTTTCTGATGATTTGTAGTGCACCTGGATACTTTATACAATAAGTTCGTTATTATCAATATCTATAAAGCTGAAATGCGAAAAAGTTGTTCATCTCATTTTGGGATGGGAACGGTTTAAGGGCCGGTAGATGGGGTTGGATTGGCTCCAAAATTTACAGGGACATGTACAAAGAGGTGAGGAAGCGACTGGACTAGGTTAGAAACCCCTATCTCAAAAGCTGTGGTTAGTAGGGCAACAAAACCCAGACTTTGACAAGCATTTGTCGTTTCTCCCTTTCAGATATCACCCTGTCTTTCTTGGTCTCTCTCTTCCCTTCCCTCCACATTCTCTCTATAACGATGTTTGACACCTTCCACTCTCATTCCCTCTCTGCCTTCGCCACCTCTCTGTCACTCTTTCTTCCACCACCTCTCTCACTGTACGTCTGTCTGTATCTATAGAGAGAAAGTGTTCACAGCCGCAAAACTTTAAATATTCCCGCCACAGATGAATTATTATCGCCCACCACCACTGCACAATCATAACAGATATTATTAATCAGATATATTGTGTTAATTTATATATATATATATGTGTATATAAATATATATATAATGTGTATACATATATATATGTGTATATATATAATCATCTGTTATTAAATGGTAGAAGTGAAGGCGTGGTTAGAGTATTCGGCTCGTGATTGTAAAGTTGTGAGTTTGAAAACCAGTGATGAATTGTGTCCTTGAGCAAGACACTTTATTTCAATCCATTCAGCTGGCAAAAATGAGTTGTACTTGTAATTCAAAGGGCCAGCCTTGTCTCATTCTGTGTCACACTGAATCTCCCTGAAAGCTCTCCCTGAAAAGGGAAGCATGTTTGTGGCGGCGAGCGGGCAGAAACTTTAGCACGTCGGGCGAAATGCTTAGCGGTATTTCGCCCGTCGCTATGTTCTGAGTTCAAATTCCGCCGAGGTCGACTTTGCCTTTTCATCCTTTCGGGGTCGATTAAATAAGTACCAGTTACGCACTGGGGTCAATATAATCGACTTAATCCGTTTGTCTGTCCTTGTTTGTCCCTTCTGTGTTTAGCCCCTTGTGAGCAGTAAAGAAATAAGTATGCATGTCTGTGGTGTGCTCAGCCACTTGCACATTAATTTCACGAGCAGGCTGTTCTGGTTGATCGGATCAACTGGAACGTAACCATTGGAGAACCATTTTACGCAAATGGCAGAAGTACATTCTGTATGAGTTAAAATGCTAAAGGTAGCTCCACTGCTTCGGAATGTTAATTGTAATTCGAAAGATGTCGTACTCTTTGACTATCTCATGCTTGGTAATAATCTGGTGTTGTCATGGAAGCACCGTGAGAGGAGGATTGTGACTGAGAAATCTAAATGTTGGCCCAGAAATATATCTGTAACAAAAGAGAGTGGGTACAGTTGCTTATGCTTCATATATCTGTCGGTCTATTTATCTGTTTACCTATCTACCTACCTACCTACCTACCTACCTTCATATCTCCCTCCCTCTCTCTCCCCCTCTATCTGTCTGTCTGTCTGTATGTCTCTCTGACTATATATTTGTTTACCTATCTCTCTAGCTGGCTACCAATTACTTATCAACCTACTACCTACCTACCTACCTACTTATCCGTTTGTGTGTCTGTTAGTCTTAATGCATTTTAAATGTAAGCAATTGACAATCACTGTTCAAGTATCAAATTTAGAAGATGATGACAATGCTGCTGCTGATGATGATGATGTTGATACAGGAATGAACATTTTCAATTCCAACTTTATCATCAGATTCGTATAGTAGAAGGCCTTGTGTTTGTATAGTTATTTCTAAATATGTGTGTGTTTGTGTGTATGTGTGTGTATGTTTATACATGCAGGGATAGTGAGAGATAAAGAGAGAGAGAGAGAGAGAGAGAGAGAGAGAGAGAGAAAGAGAGAGAGAGCTTACAATTCATTAATTGAGCATGAGTGATATCAATAATTTTCTTTCTTCGTCTCACAAAGAGAGATATGCTTACCCATATAAAACAGAGAGAGAGCGAGAGAGAGAGAGAGTGGGGGGGGGAAGAGAAAGATGGACAGGGAGAAGAGAGGGGGAGAAGAGAAGGAGAGAAACATAAAAAAGTTTAGTACCACTACGTGGAACTTTGCACAAACGTCTTCTACTGTATTCTCTGGTCAACTAAAGCCTTGTCAGTGGATTTGGTTGATAGAAACTGAAAGAAGCCTATCATATATATATATGAGTGGTTGGCGTTAGGAAGGGCATCCAGCCGTAGAAACACTGCCAGATCAGACTGGGCCTGATGCAGCCTTCTAGCTTCACAGACCCCAGTTGAACCGTCCAACCCATGCTAGCATGGAAAGCGGACGCTAAATGGTGATGATGATGATGATGATGATGATGATATATATATATATAGACGCAGGAGTGGCTCTGTGGGGTAATGTGGTAAGTAGCTTGCTTACCAATCACATAGTTCTGGGTTCAGTCCCACTGTGTGGCACCTTGGGCAAGTGTCTTCTGCTACACCCTTGGGCTAACCAAAGTGTTGTGATATATATATTATATATATATATATATTGTTCTCTACACCACCTGTCTTCATCTTTTGTTTTTTTTTTGTGAATTCTCCCTATATATATATATATATATATATATATATACTCTTTACTCTCTTTTACTTGTTTCAGTCATTTGACTGCGGCCATGCTGGAGCACCGCCTTTAGTCGAGCAAATCGACCCCGGGACTTATTCTTTGTAAGCCCAGTACTTATTCTATCGGTCTCTTTTGCCGAACCGCTAAGTGACGGTGACGTAAACACACCAGCATCGGTTGTCAAGCAATGCTAGGGGGACAAACACAGACACACAAACATATACACATATATATGACAGGCTTCTTTCAGTTTCCGTCTGCCAAATCCACTCACAAGGCATTGGTCGGCCCGGGGCTATAGCAGAAGACACTTGCCCAAGTTGCCACGCAGCGCCCCTCAGCGCCGCACCTTGCTCGTATCTGACAGTTACGTCTACAACGACTACCTCGCTCGAATCGCGGAACACTAGGTCGGGGATGTATCTGGACTCCGATATATATATACTTTCAGTTCATATTTTCAGCTAGGATGATGGAGATGAGGTAGAGAAAATATCGCAAGCAATGATAACTACAGAAGCAGGAGTAATAGAACTGGGTATAAATGGTGATAGTGATGTGTTTACATTTATGGAACACATGTACTAGTTATGAAGAAGAAAGTGAGAAGAACGGGAAAGGAACAAATATATACATGTGTGTGTGTTTACATATATACACGTACATACATGTACAAACATGAGGATGCACATAATAACGACAAAGTAAAGAAAAGGAAGAAACAAACACACACATACATATACATACATGTATATACAAATAAATATACACATGCATATATGTGCATGCATGTGTTATATATGCATGCATGCACACACACACACACACACAATAAATATACATACATACACATATGTGCATGTGCATAGTAGATATGTATATGCACACACACACACATAACACATATATACAAATAAACAGATAAATGCATACACAAATGTGCATGTGTATAATATATATGTGCATGCATATAATATATATGCACATCCGCACACACATATAACACACAC
Organism: Octopus sinensis; assembly: GCF_006345805.1. NCBI lineage: Eukaryota > Metazoa > Mollusca > Cephalopoda > Octopoda > Octopodidae > Octopus > Octopus sinensis. Next base: position 32,824,331 of record NC_043011.1, on the reverse strand, counting down.
ATACAAATAAATATCTATACATACATTATTTCTTTACTACCCACAAGGGGCTAAACACAGAGGGGACAAACAAGGACAGACAAACGGATTAAGTCGATTACATCGACCCCAGTGGGTAACTGGTACTTATTTAATCGACCCCGAAAGGATGAAAGGCAAAGTCGACCTCAGCGGAATTTGAACTCAGGACGTAACGGCAGACGAAATACGGCTACGCATTTCGCCCAATGTGCTAACGTTTCTGCCAGCTCGCCGCCTTTATCTATACATATATATACATATATCTATACATATATATACATACACACATATATGAATGCGTGTAATAAATGTGCATGCACTCACACACACACACCATGCACATACATATACACATGAATATACACTCACAAATGTGTGTACATATAAGCAAATAAAAGGGGGGGGGGAACAAAGACAGAGAAAAAGAGAACAAGAGAGATATGAAGAAAGGATAGATAGATAGATAGATAAATAGATAGATAGACAGATAGAGAGTAAGAAAGAAATAAAGAGAGAAAGAAAGGGACAGGGAGAGAGATACAGAGAGAGAAACAAATTGGTGCTTCTGTTACCTCTTGGGAAGCCTCATGATGTGTAAGAATATTTGGTCAACACTGATTTAAGCAGTGTGTACAGCAATCCAGTTCCATGCCATGCTGGTCTTTGAGAAGTCTGCTAAGTTACATTTTCAGCAGCAAACCAAGTGTAGGCTTGCATTTTTTGCTACTGGAGAGCGGAGATTTCACCATGGTGGTATATTGACAACTCTAAAAACTAGATATAAAAAAAAAGAAAAACAAAAAAAAAAGAAGATACAGTTAACTCATTGCTTCAGAATATTCTTGAGTATATATATATATATATAATATATATATATATATATATATATACACACATGTATGTTTAATCAGCACAATTCATCATCATCATCGTTTAATGTCCGTTTTCCATGCTGGGATGGGTTGGACGGTTTAACTGAGGTCTGGAGAGTCAGTGGCTGCACCAGGCTCCAATCTGATCAGGTAGAGTTTCTACAGCTGGATGCTCTTCCTAATACCAACAACTCCAAGAGTTGTAATGGGTGCTTTTTACATGCTACCGGCACAGGAGCCAGTCAGGTGGGCCTGGCATCGATCATGCACGGATAGTGTGCTTTACGGGTGCTTTATATAGTGCGCTTTACATGCTCAAGAACACAATACACAGCTTGGTCCAGGAATTGAACTCAGAACTTCATGATTACAAGCTCGACACTCAAACACCTAAGCCATGTACCTTCACCCAAATACACACACACATATGATATTTTGAAGATGCTGCTTGTGTACAACTGTGAAGTTCTTTACCTCTCATTGTCATTGTTCTAATGCCTACTTTCCATACTTTCGTGAGCAAGATGAGAGTATGAAGAGGCAGAACTTTGTATGGCTGGATGCCCCACCTGTCACCAATCCTTACCTGTTTCCAAGTGGTAACATTTCCTACATAACTTGGTGTTTTCCTTCTTTTGCAATTAGGTAAGATCAGTGGAAAAAGTAGCTTACATGAAAGCATATAAGCGTTGGCCACAAGAAAGACATCTGGTGCCAGAATACTACTGCAAAAGATCTTGTCCAATTCACACCAACATGGACCAAGCACATGCATACATGCACACACACACACATGCGCATGCACGATCTGTGTGACAAGCAATTCAAGTCACAAGTAGAGAATTCCATTTAAACAAACCAACAGGCATTATGGGAGATATGTTAATGGCAACAAGGAAGTTGGCATGTTTAGAAAAAGGCAGAATTCTGAAGGCTGATGATGAAAGAATGCCATATTCTTGTGGTTGGGTATTGAATAGTCTCACTCCTTCATATAAGAGGCAAAAATGAGCCCCTGGAATATGTAATGATGGTACTGGAAAGACGAGCATTAGAGTAAAAGAAAAGAAGAAAACGAGGACCATTGAAATTCAGTTTGGATTTATGCTTTATGCCAAGAAATGGAAGAACTGATGTGATTTCCATTGTAAAGTGGCAACAGATGTTCAGGAATATGAGGGAGAAAACTTTTTGGTTTGTTGATCTGACATAGGCATTGATGTTCAGAGTAAAGGAATGGTTGGTTAAAATAGTGATGTTGGTGTATGAGAGAGCATGCACAACTGTAAGAACGACAAAAGAAGGGAATAGTGATGGGTTAGAAGGAAAGACTGGAATAAATCAGGGAACAAACTCAAACAAATATATGTGTGTATGTGTATATATATATATATATATAATAAAATACAAAATGGGACAAGAACGCAAAACATCCGGGCAACTAGGTGATACAAAAAGGGACAACAAAACATTCCGATAGATAATACAAAAAAACAAGGATGGGTCATTCAAAGCTTTTTATCCTCAGTCAAGAACCGGATCATCTTTGCAATTTCAGCTGATTAATCTTGAGATTGCTCCAATCTGGCCAGCCCCAAGGAAAAACTAAGCTAAGAGCATTAGATTTCTTGGAAAAAAGCATCGAATGTATACGAAAACAAGGACGGAAAACAGACGATGTTACACAAATATAAATACAAAATACAATAAAAATTTAAATAATTAAAAAAAATAATAATAATAATAACAGGACATAACAACAGGCGTCTTTCAACTGGGGACGAATTGAATTCAGCTGGCGTGTGTAGAAAGAAGCCTTACGACAGAGGGAAGAATATCGATATATATATATATATGACTGCCCTTTCTAGCATGTAAGGAATCCACATGGTGGTTTTCTCTCCATGTATAATTCATACACTATCATATTTTAAAATATTTATGTCTTCTGACTTTTATTATGCATGTTAACCACTGGTTTAAATTATTTAATAATTTCTAACCCTGTATTTATAAAGTTAAATACACACACCACACACACACACACACAAATATAGTTTACTGTCTCAATAAGGTAAGATCAACAAAAAAAAGTATTCCATCCATTGAGAGATAATCATCGTCTAACGTCTGCTTTCCATGCTGGCATGGGTTGGATGGTTTGACTAGGGACTGGTGAGCCAGATTGCTGCACCAGGCTCCAATCTGATCTGGCAGAGTTTCTACAGCTGGATGCCCTTCTTAACACCAACCACTCCAAGAGTGTAGTGGGTGCTTTTTACATGCCACTGGCATGTTATTGATACTCCCCACCCAATAACAACAACAACAATAATAATTTCAAATTTTGGCATAAGGTTAGCAGTTTTGGGTGGGGTGGGGGCTAAACCGATTAAATCAACCCCACTGTTCAACCGGTTCTTATTTTATCGAGGCTGAAAGAATGGAAGGCAAAGTCAAACTTGCTGGAATTTGAACTCAGAAGCATTTTTCCTGGTGTGTTAATGATTCTGCCAGTTCACTGTCTTCATAATAATAATAATAATAATAATAATAATAATAATAATAATAATAATAATAATAATGATGATGATGATGATGATGATGATAATAATAATAATAATAATAAATGATGATAATAATAATAATAATAATATAATAATGATAATAATAATAATAATAATAATAATAATAATAATAATAATAATAGTCCTTTCTATTGACAGCACAAGGCCTCAAATTTGGGGGAAGGGATTAAGTCGATTGTATCGGCCCCAGCACGTAACTGGTACTTCGACCCCAAAAGGATGAAAAGCAAAGTCGACCTCGGCGAAATTTGAACCCAGAACGTAATGGCAGACGAAATACCTATTTCTTTACTACCCACAAGGGGCTAAACACAGAGAGGACAAACAAGGACAGACACACGGATTAAGTCGATTATATCGACCTCAGTGCATAACTGGTACTTATTTAATCGACCCTGAAAGGTTGAAAGGCAAAGTCAACCTCGGCGGAATTTGAACTCAGAACCGCATTTCGCTAACAATTCTGCCAGCTCAACGCCTTAATAATAATAATAATAATAATAATAATAATAATAATAATAATAATAATAATAATGATAATAATAATAATAATAATAATCCATGCAGCATGGAATTTTGTCAGTGAACAGGTCGCGGTCTCAAAGTGACGAAAATATTTTGGCAAATTAAATTTAAATGTTGAAGTGAATCTAACGGTATTTGTGTGTTTTTAAATGGCTTATAAACACCATCCGTGCTACAATTGTTTTCGTTCCAGCACATGATCTCAGATCAGGTCACTTGCTATGCAAGTACATCTCCATAATAATAATCCTTTCTGCTGGAAACACAAGGCCACCCCAGTGCTCAACTGGTACTTATTTTATTAACTCCGAAAGGATGCAAAAGAAGTGTTGGTCTAGAAAGATTTCAAATCAAGAGGTAAGGGAACTGTTCTATATAGATTGGTAGTTTAGTATTTCTACTTTCTTTGCACACAAACATACAAATTATAAACGTTAACGGATCTTTTCGGTTTGAACGGCAGTTTTTTAAAAATAATTTCCACGTAACTAAACACTTTTAAACTTCGTATACTGGTAGAATGTGTTTATAAAACATCTTTTTCTCTTGGCTTTATTGAGAAAATTCTATAGTTTGTAAGATATTTGTTGTTGTTTTATCTTCAATTTCTGCAATTTCAACCGATCAATGACGTCCATTGAGGTAAAAAACATTCTGTACCGTATGAATATGTCCCTCGTTTAAGAAACAAATTAGGTTTATTTACATTTGTGAAGCAAAAAAGATACCCTTCCCCTCACCCCTAACCCTAACCCTAAAACAGATTGAAATGCAAAAGATCGATACTAGGGTCATAATTATGTGTGACAATTTCATATGACACCGCTAGAAAAAAACTGCCGTTCAAACCGAAGAGATACCAAGATTTCCTATAACGATTGTCGTGCTGCAGAAGCAATGTCAAAGAATCAATGCTATGATCACTTCTCAAAAAGGCACCACTACAAAGAAAAAAAAATACAAGTAGAAGATAAGATAAAGAATTAAAAGAATTATAAATATCAGCTATAAATAAACAACAAATGATGTTTATTCTTAAATAAACAATACTTGCTCTTCATGTTGTTAATATATATTTTACTTAAAATATGTTGTAATGAAATAATAATAATAATAATAATAATAATAATAATAATAATAATAATAAACATTGTGTACAGTGCTCAGGTGCACTACAACTCATCGAAATATTGAGTAATTCTGTAGTATAAACTTAAACCTTATTTATTTATTTTTCTTCGATCATCTAATTAAAATGATTACTTTATTTAATGCCGTAATATCGGGAACGACTTGTTCGAAAGTTTTAATGAAGAAACTAAGTAAATAATTAGAGTTATTTCCCTTACAACATAATTGGGAGGACGCAAAACTACAGTGGAACAATAAAATTATTGACTCGAAATGGAAAACTACAAAACTACACTATCTGCATGGTTTGTGAGAGAGCACATGAATTTTTTGTTTTCTTTTTCCTTTTTCTCTCCAAATATTATTATTCAGGAAATATTGTTTAAAAGTTCTATTGGGAATGAGGTTTAAGAATTTTGTTATAGAGATGCTAAAAATAAACATCGACTGGATTTAAGTTTATAATAATAATGATAATGAAATTATTGTATACAGTGCTCAGGTGCACCACAAGGGCAACTATTTCAATTTGATGCTCCATTTCCGATATCCTGTTTAATTTTCCGAAGGGAATTGTCATACAAGCAAATAAAACGGTAGCGCATTTGGAAGAAGGCAGTAAAGCTAAGCAAATTTCTAAATGGAAAACTTCCTAACTTGGTATAATCCACCAGAATGCGATGGAAGACAGATTATAAAACAGAAGGTTTAAAAATATATATATGTATCGAAAGGTAAAAATCGACCTCAGCAGAATTTGAACGCAAAGTCCGAATAAATGCTACTAAGCATTTTGTCCGGTGTGCTAACGATTCGGCCAGTTCACCGCCTTAATAATAATAATAATAATAACCCTTTCTACTAAAGACACGAAACCTGAAATTTTGGAGAGGGAGTAAGTCGATTATGTCGACCTTAGTGATCAACTGGTACTTATTTTATCGACACCGAATCGATAAAAGGCAAAGTCGACCTCGGCGGAATTTGAACTCAGAACGTCAAGACGGGCGAAATGCCGCTAAACACTTTCCCCGACATGCTAACGATTCCGCTAGCTCGCTGCCTTCATGATGACTAGGAGGATGTCTTATTTTGGCACAAGGCCAGCATATTTGAGGGATGGAGAAGTCGATTACATCGACCCCCCCAATGCCCTACCGGTACCTATTTTATCGACCCCAAAAGGATGTAAAAGAGAGCGTCCATTCAGATACATAGAAATAGAAGAACTGAAATTTAAACTGGTTGTTTTTTTATGTCTACTTTCCTTGGTGTGAAGGCGCGTGGCTTAGTGGTTAAGGCATTCGGCTCACGATTGTAAGGTCGTGAGTTCAATTCCCGGCGACGCGTTGTGTCTTTGAGCAAGACACTTTATTTCACGTTCTTCCAGACCACTCAGCTGGCAAAAATGAGTTGTACCTGTATTTCAAAGGGCCAGCCTTGTCACACTTGGTGTCACGCTGAATCTCCCCGAGAACTATGTTAGGGGTAGGGGTACACGTGTTTGTGGATTGCTCAGTCACTTGCACGTTAATTTCACGAGCAAGCTGTTCAGTTGATCGTATCAGTTGGGACCCTCGTCGTCGCAACCGATGGAGTGCTCCTTCACTTTCCTTGATCACAAACATACAAATATAAACATTAGCCAAGCCATATATAATATAATGAAATTATTGTGTACAGTGCTTAGGTGCACCACAACTTGTCAAAAGTGCGTATAAAGCATATGCAGTAATGTACAAATGTCTGAAAAGCGAACAGTGTATGAGTCAGATACATGCTTGCGTGTGTATGGAAGGGAGAAAATCAGGTGTAGTGTTGGCGAATCTCAGGAAGCATGGAAGTTTTGAAGGATGCAGTGCTCCGACAACTAACAATTGATGCCGGCAGTTTGTTCCATACTTCAGCAACTCTTAGCGTGAAAAAATATTTCTGAAAGTCATGGGAGCTGTGCTGTTTTCTGACTTTATTCATCGAACTTTATTTCAAACAACATATCCATTGCTTCCCAACCACATGGTTCCATGTTCAGTCCCACTGCATGGCACCTTGAACATGTGTCTTCTATTATAGCCTCAGGCTGACCAAAGCCTTGTGAGTGGATTTGGGCGATGAAAACTGAAAGAAGCCTGTTGTAGATGTATATATATATATGTGTGTGTATGTGTGTGTGTCAACCATCACTTGACTACCAATGTTGGTGTGTTAACAAAGAATAAGTCCTGGGTTCGATTTGTTTGACTAAAACCTGCTTAATGTGGTGCTCCAGTATGGCTGCAGTCAAATGAGCGAAACAAGTAAAAGAATAAAAGAATATGTAATATATATGTATGTATATATATGTGTGTCTGTGTGTCCGAATTTATTCACCATCCTCATCACTACAACCATCACTGCTTGACAACTAATATTGGTTTGTTTATGTCCGTGTAACTTAGCAGTCTGGCTAAAGAAATTGAGAGAATGATAGAATAAAGAACCAGACTTGTAAAACAAAATACTGGGGTCAATTTATCCAGCAAAACAACCCCCTTCCAGGTGGTGTCCCAGCATGGCAGCTATCCAATGACTGAAACATGCAGAAGGCAAAATACAAAGGTGCTTTAATCAATGCACTCATTAACCCTTTTTATCGTAGCTAAAATGTAAAGGAATTAAGAGATCCCAACAGTATGTTTATCAAAAAAAGCTTATTCCCTTTTATACATATATGCAGACATGGTTGTGTGGTAAGAAGCTTGATTAACAATCACATGGTCCTGGGTTCAAGTCCCACCTTGTGGCACCTTGGGCAAGTGTCTTCTACTATAGCCTCAGGCTGACCAAAGCCTTGTGAGTGGATTTGGTAGATGGAATCTGAAAAAGCCTGTCATATGTGTGTGTGTTTGTGTGTATTTGTATTTGTTCCCCACCATCGTTTGATAACCAATGCTGGTGTGTTTACGTCCCTGTAACTTAGCAGTTCGGCAAAAGAGACCGATAGAATAGGTACTAGGTTTATGCTTTTTGTCCAGTGTGCTAATGATTATGCCAACTAATCACATTGCACACACACACACCACACACACACACACACCACCACACACACACACACACACACGTGCGCACACACATACACACACACACACATTAATATTTATTTTTATGAAAAGTAATGAAATTATAATAAAAATGGTTTAACTTTAAACTGAAGAATTATTCAATACCTTTTGTAGACTGCGTATTTACCATTCCTTTACAAGAAGGGTGATAGTGACTTCGAAGTTTCGGCCTGCTTAGACTTTGTCCAACAAAGCTAGCAAGCTGCTGCCACCACCACCACCACCACCACCACCGTTGTTCAGGGATATGTGACCTTTCACCACTCCCCCTCCAAATCTGCTACTTTACCCCACCACCACAACCACTCCCATCAAAACCACTACCACCATCTTTTTCTCCTTTTGTTCTTTTCCTTTCTTATGTTCTAATAAAATTAATTGTGACTTCAAAAAAACCCATTAAAATTAAAACAAAAGGTATTTTGACACAATTACAACTGGACCCACTGTAATGTCATAAGTAACGGCATTAAAACAATTTTTATTATTGATCTTCTAATACATGATTATAGATAAACGAAAGCCAAGAAATGGTTATTATTGATTTCTAACATAGGCGCAGGTGCAAGTGTGTGGCTGTGTGGTTAAGAAGTTTATTTCACAACCACATGGCTTCATGTTCAGTTCACTGTGTGGCACCTCGGGCAAGTGTTTTCTACTACAGCCCCGAGTAAGAGCACACTGCCTAGTGCTTGGTGTGTTGCAGTCATAATCATGAAATCATGGTTTTAATTCTTAGACCTGGTGGTGCGTAGATGTTCTTGAGAAAACCACTTCATCTTACGATGCTCTACAATCACTTCAACACCTGACATGTGGTGCACCATGCACCTGTTCAGGTAATGTTGATTTGATGGCGGCAGGGCTGGATTAAGACCCATCGAGGCCCTAAGCACTTAAAAGATTTTGGTGCCCGCCATAAAAGATTATGTAATTCAAAATAGAAACACTAACAAACCATGAAATAAATTTTTATTTTTCAAAACGAAACAACAGTAAGAGGGAAAATGATACTCTCTTTTACTCTTACTCTTTTACTTGTTTCAGTCATTTGACTGCGGCCATGCTGGAGCACCGCCTTTAATCGAGCAACTCGACCCCGGGACTTATTCTTTTTGTAAGCCTAGTACTTATTCTATCGGTCTCTTTTTGCCGAACCGCTAAGTAACGGGGACATAAACACACCAGCATCGGTTGTCAAGCAATGCTAGGGTGACAAACACAGACGCATAAACACACACACGCGTATATATATATATATATATATATATATATATATATATATATATATATATATATATATACATATATACGACGGGCTTCTTTCAGTTTCCGTCTACCAAATCCACTCACAAGGCATTGGTCAGCCCGGGGCTATAGCAGAGGACACTTGCCCAAGGTGCCACGCTGTGGGACTGAACTCGGAACCATGTGGTTGGTTAGCAAGCTACTTACCACACAGCCACTCCTGCGCCGATGTTTATTTTTATATCTGAGACCCCCTTCGGTCACGACACAGACCATGGGATTGCACCTAGAAAGTTACCCTCCCAGGCACAAGTCCGGGCAAGGCTGTTTATGGAAGACCAGCAGTGGCCCATGCATATCAGCCTCCCCTCTCCATGCCACCAATGTTATCCAAGGGAAAGGCAAAGGGGCCGATACAGCTTGGCACCTGTGACGTTGCAACTCATTTCTACAGCTGAGTGAACTGGAGCAACGTGAAATAAAGTGTCTTGCTCAAGAACACAACATGCAGCCTGGTCAGGGATTTGAGCTCACAACCTCACGATCGTAACCTCGACGCTCTAACCACTGAGCCATGTGCCTTCACATGCGTCTTATTTTTATATACTTCCACTTTATTTATGTTTGAAAAGTTTCCTCCTACGTTTTTGAATTACAAAGTCTTTGATCAGATCTTCAAAATTAATCTTAGGTAAAACACCTGCTTCTATACTTAGTAGAGATAAAGGCATCCTGAATATTATTTTAACAAGTTTAAAGTGATTTCTATTGTGCTGTAAACCATTTACCATTTCTGTGGTGCCCCCTCCTTCCCTTGATGCCCTAAGCAGTTGCTTATTTTGCTTAATGGCTAATCCAGTGCTGGATGGCAGGAATTAGCTAATGTATATTACATACAATTAATCAGTCTAAAGAAATCATTTGTGCAGATTGTTCAACAAGAAATTGCAGAGCTGTCCTTCTGGGGCTGAGAGTTTACCACTATATGTTTGTGTGTATATGTATAAATGTATTTGTGTGTGATTGCGTGTGTGTATGTTTGGTGTCTCCTCAACATGATAGCATTTGATTGTTTTTTCCAATATTGTTTCAACGCTAATATACAGGGTTGGCCAAAAGTCACCTGACAGTAAATGAGCCCTGCCCCATCCTTTAATTCCAAGATCAAAATAATAAATTATTTTATATGAGACTTTGCTGATAAATAAACAAATGTTGAAAAAAAAAAAAAAAAAAAAACTGATTTTAACTCAGAGCCAAGTCGTTGTTTCGTTGTCTTAGTTTTGTCTGTTCTAAATACACAGATTAGTTTTGTCTGTTCTAAATAAAAGGATTATTCCGAAATGTGGTATGTTTATATGTCTGTAACAAAAAGGATGTAAATATGTGGTATATGGGTGGCTGTGTGGTAAGAAGCTTGCTTCCCACCACATGGTTCTGGGTTCAGTCTCACTGTGTGGCACCTTGGGCAATTATCTTTTGCTATAGCCTCAGGCCGACCAAAGCTACGTGAGTGGATTTGCTAGTCAGAAACTGACAGAAGCCTGTTGTATATATCTATCTATATATGAATATATATATATAGTCAATCAAAACAAGAACAAGCAAGAAAAAGCAACAACACGAGGATGTGGAATAAGTACAGTGTCATTGGACGCTCAGGAAAGGAAAGAAAAGAAAGAGGATTTCATGTTTCGAGCGAAGCTCTTCATCAGAAATATAGAAAAAGTCCAAAGAAGGGAAGATGGAGAAAGAAAATCACCAACGATACACACGCGGTCACATATTGAACACACATATCCATATTTATGTGTGTCATTGCTTGACAACCGATGTTGGCATTTTTGCATCCCCGTAACTCAGCAGTTTGACAAAAGAGACTGACAGAACAAGTACCAGTCTTACAAAGAGTAAGTCTTGGGGTCAATTTCTTCAACTAAAGAGCAGTGCTCCAACATGACTGCTGTCAAATGACTTGAAACAAGTAAAAAAAAAAAAAAATAGCCATATGGAAGAACCACAACTTCTAGGAGACAAACTAAGTGACATTGGTGATGGAAGATATTAATTATACAAAGACTGAATCATCACAGCCATGAGCACTGCTAATGCCGTTATTTTAACAGCTACTTTACAATGCTTGCACGAATCAGGTGGAATTTATTGAGGCAGATTTTAATAGTCAAAGGCATTTCTTGTAAAAGTAAAGTCATCTTTTTGAATCATGCATTATAGGTGCAGGAGTAGCTGTGTCGTAAGCAGCTTGCTTACCAACCACATGGTTCCAGGTTCAGTCCCACTGTGTAGCATCTTAGGTAGGTGTTTTCTACTATAGCCTCGGGCCGACCAAAGCCTTGTGAGTGGATTTGGTAGAGGGAAACTGAAAGAAGCCTGCCGTATATATGTATGTGTATGTATGTGTGTGTGTGTGTGTGTGTGTGTGTGTGTGTGTGTGTGTGTGTGTGCGCGTGTGTGTATGTTTGTGTGTCTGTGTTTGTTCTAGCATTGCTTGACAACCGATGCTGGTGTGTTTACAGCCCCTGCCACTTAGCGGTTCGGCAAAAGAGACCGATAGAATAAGTACTAGGCATACAAAGAATAAGTCCCGGGGTCGATTTGCTCGACTAAAGGTGGTGCTCCAGCATGGTTGCAGTCAAATGACTGAAACAAGTAAATGAGTAAAGAGTAAAAAGAGTATGCTGACTCTTAAGGGCCAGTTTCCTGGTTTCCATGGCATATGAATTCTCCACCTGGATGGGACACTGGTCTGTTGTAGCATTACTCCTTTTTGCCAGCTGAGTGGACTGGAGCAATGTAAAATGAAGTGTTTTGCTCAAGAATACAATGTGTCGCCCGGTCCTTGAATCGAAACCACAATCTTATGATCAGGAGTCCAACACCCTAACCATTTAGCCACTTGCCTCCACATGCATTTCTTGTCAGCAACCCGTAACTCTGTCCAAGCAAAGTAATATGTCCCTATAGCAAGACTCAAAATGAAGGACACTGCATGAATGACAGTGAAACTTGATGTCCAAGGCTAGGACACAAACACACACACACACAGACACACACACACACACCACACACACATACACAGAAAATGGATTTTTAGGTTTTTCTCTACCATATTCACTCACAAAGTTTGCTTTGGTTGGCCTGGGCCTGTAGTAGAAGATTCTTGCCCAAGATGCCATGCAGCGGGATTGAACCCAAAGTGAAGGCATGTGACTTGGAGGTTAGGGTGCTGAGCACATGATTATAATAAGATTATGGTTTTGATTCCTGGACTGGGCGACTTATCGTGTTCTTGAGCAAAACACCTCAGTTCAATTTGCTCCAATCCACTTACGGGGTAAAACTGAGTAATTCTGCAACAGACCAGCATCTCTTCCAGCTGGGGAATTTATATGCCACGGAAAGCAGCCCTTGAGAGCCAACATGACTCGAGAGGGTAACCTTTACCCTACTCTTAATATGTGCCATATGTGAAGGCATGTGGCTTAGTGGTTAGGGAATTAGACTCATGATAATAAGATTGTGGTTTCGATTCTTGGACTGGGCGATGTGTTGTGTTCTTCAGCAAAATGCTTCATTTCACTTTGCTGCAGTGGACTCAGCTGGCAAAAATGAGTAATCCTGCGAGGGACCTGTGTCCTGTTCAAATGGAGAATACACATGCCATGGAACCAGGAAACTGGCCCTTTATCTTTACCTTTATTTACTGAATCCAACACTAAGTGATAGCGAAGCAAACCTTTTAACCACACACCCATGTCTGAGCCTATACTCTCTTTTCTTCTCTTTCATTTGTTTCAGTCATTTGACTGTGGTCATGCTGGAGCACCGCCTTTAGTTGAGCAAATCGACCCCAGGACTTATTTATTGTAAGCTTAGTACTTATTCTAGTGGTCTCTTTTGCCGAACCGCTAAGTTACAGATGTAAACACACCAGCATCAGTTGTCAAGCGATGTTGGAGGGACAAACACAGACACACAAACACACACACACACACATATATATGTATGTATACATATATATGACAGGCTACTTTTAGTTTCTGTCTACCAAATCCACTCACAAGGCTTTGGTTGGCCTGAGGCTATAGTAGAAGACACTTGCCCAGGGTACCACGTAGTGGGAACGAACCCGGAACCATGTGGTTGGTAAGCAAGCTACTTACCACACAGCCACTCTGGCGCCTATATTAAAAAAGCAAGTATAATGACCCTTCATGAGTCATATTGACTCATAGAGTCAGTTTCCCGGCTTCAGTGACGTATATACACAGTACTGGGCAGGACGCTAGTCTGTCATGGGATTATTCAATTTTGCCAGTTGAGTGGACTGGAGCAACATGAAATGAAGTGTTTTGCTCAAGAACGCAACATGTTGCCTGGTCTAGGAATTGAAACCACGATCTTACGATCACAAGTTCAGCACCTTAACCACTAAGCCATGCAACTCCAGTGAGCCTATGCTAAAAGAAAAAAAAATAATTGAGGAGAAAGATCATAGAAATATATATGGAGATGTGAAAATAGTTGTTAAAAATATACCCGGTTTCTACAAAGTTATTGGTTGGATTAAACAGTGTGTAGTTTGAGTTGTGGGAGACAATGTTGTAATCATCTCTTGGACCAAAGTAGAAGAGAAAGAGAGAGAGAGGGAGAGAGAGAGTATAGAGTAAAACGATCATGTTGAAGCAAAGTTATAAAATATAGCATCTTTCATCCGGATTCTGATTCAATGCATTTTTACATGATCTGAGAAGAAAAAGATTTGATAAATATAAATAAAGTGGGGGAAAAAAAATGCGTGTGAAGAGATTTATATATTGGAAGTATTCAAGAAGTGTTACTCCATTAAGCAATATCTGCTGCTATCAGTCTAGATAGCAAATAGCATTGAGATCTCTTTCTTTCTTTTTTTCATTGTCTTTCTCTATCTCTGTCTCTCTCTCTTTCTTACTTTTTCTTTCTTTTGTTTTCTCTATCATTTATTTCTTTCATTCTTACTTTCTTCTGTCCTTTCTGTCTGTCTATTTTTCTTTTTTCCTTTCTTTCTTTTTTTTCTGTCTTTCTTTCTTTATTTTTTGTTGTTTTACATTCATTTTGCCTCGCTCCCCCTCCTTCCCCACCGTGCTAGCATGGGTGGAATGGTTTCTTTGCAGGAGCAGTTTTCAGCTGGATGATCTTCCACTGCCTAACCATTCAACTGTGAAGTAAGGAAGTGGAGCCTGTCTTTTGTTTGGTAAGGTAAAAATACAGCAGAGTTATGTGCCTTGTTCTGGGTCACAACACACAATGGCTGTAATAAAATGTAGGAAAAACAAAAAACAAAAAACCAAAAAAAAAACCCCCTTTACTCAAGAACAACGATCAACAACTTGTGTTTGTAATGGCTCACTTTTGATATCTTTCACTTTTTACGTTCGCCCTTGGGCCACATGTATGTTATATCATATCTTACATATGCAAATATTCTTGTGTATCTCACCCACCGTTTCCATCCTTGAAAATGCATACGTAAGCAAAAATTAAAGAAATTATGACATGGAAGACAATATAAAAAGCTACAAATGGTCTGCAAGTTTTTCTGTCTTTTATCTCGTACTTTTTACTCATTTCAGTCATTAAACTGTGGTCATGCTGGAGCACTGCCTTGAATGAATTGGCTCCAGTACTTATCTTTTTTGTTTTTTTTTTTTTTTGCAAGACTGGAACTTTCTCTATCAGTTTCTTTTGCTGAACTGCTAAGTTATTGAGATGTAAACGCACCAACGCCAGTTGTCAAGCGGTGGTGGGTGACAAACACAGACACAAATAAAACATACACACATGTATGTGTGTGTGTGTGTGTGTGTGTGTGTGTGTGTGTATACACCGACTTATGAATGAGTTCCGATCTGAGTGACAGGTCATAAGTCAATCTGGTCATGTTCCAGATTTATATTTTCCAACACTATTTTCATTCAAACACAGCTGAGGCTTGAAATTGACTGATTGAGAGACAGAGGCAGGAAGTGGATGCCTGGGTCTGAGGGAGGCGAGCGTTACCAGATGCTGCCATAGTTATCATTATGCGCAGCGGCACAATATCTGAAAATTGGGGTTTTTTTACATTCATTTATATATTGTGGTTGTAAGTGTGGATGGTTGTAAGTCACATAAGTCAAGGAGAAGGTGTATATGATGGGCTTCACTCAGTTTCTCTCTACAAAAGTGACGCACAAGATTTTGGTTGGCTCGAGGCCATGGTAGAAGAGACCTGTCCAAGGTGTCATGAGGTAGGACTGAACCTGGAACCATGTAACTGGGAAGCAAAAAGCAAAAATTTTAAAAATCATGACACTAAAAGACTACCTAAAAGCTCAAATGACCCACAAATATATTGAATTTCAAAAAAATACTTTTAGAAAAGGTGCCAGGTCCACAGAGAACATCTCAGTGGTTCATCTATTGATCAACAATTTATGTTGTCAACCCCTGGCCTAGTCTCATTCTTTTGCAATGGTTTTAGATAGGAAGTAAGTATGCCACTTATAAACAGTTCAAAAGTAGAAGAAACTGGTTTGCTATGAAGAAGAGCAAACATCAAACATTTTGGTCCAGATTCATTCTTGTTACTCTCTGACAAAGAGTACTTCATAAAAAAACAATTTATTCCATTTTTGAATCGCTAATTCCCAAGACTGACCACCACTGCTTAACTTAACTCTGCTGTTTTACTTTGAGTATAGTCTTTCCTCACATTTAATGATGGTTTTCAGAGATGAAAGCATTTAAGTATAACTTTATACTGGTTTCAAATTTGGCACAAAGCCAGCAATTCTGGAGGAAAGGTTAAGTTGATTAAATTGACCTCAGTGCTCAACTGGTACTTATTTTATCGAACCCTTAAAGGATGAAAGAAAAAGTCGACCTCAGCGGGATTTGAACTCAGAACATAAAGATGAATGAAATATTGCTGAATATTTTGCCTAGCATGTTAATGATTTTGTCAGCTGGCGGCCTGGATTCTGCCAGCTTGCAGCCTGGATTCTGCCAGCGTGCTGCCTGGATTCTGTCTAATCATTGCCCGGATTCTGTCTGATCACTGCCCGAATTCTGTCTGATCACTGCCCAAATTCTGACAGATTGCAGCCTGGATTCTGTCTGATAAATGCCTGGATTCTGTCTGATAAATGCCTGGATTCTGCGAGATTGGTGCTTAGATTCTGTCTGATTGCTGCCTGGATTTTGCCAGCTTGCAGCCTGGATTATGTCTAATCACTGTCTGGATTCTGCCATTTTGATGCTTGGATTGTGCCAGCATGCAGCCTGGATTCTACCAGATTGCTGCCTGGATTCTGCCAGATTGCTACCTGGATTCTGTTAAATTGCTGCCTGGTTACTGCCAGATTGCTACCTGGATTCTGCTAGCTTGCAGCCTGGATTCTGTCTGATCACAACCTGTTTTCTACCAGCTTGCAGCCTGTTTTCTGCCAGCTTGCAGCTTGGATTCTGCCACCTTGCAGCCTGGATTCTGCCACCTTGCAGCCCGGATTCTGTCCAATCATACCCTGGATTCTGCCAGCTTGCTGCCTCGATTCTGTCCGATTGCTGCTTGGATTACTGCCAGAATCCAGCTCACAACCTGGATTCTGTCAGCTTGCAGCCTGCATTCTGCCAGCTCGCTGCCTGGATATAACTTTATGCCAATAGAGCAAAGTGCAAAGATTATTTTCCTTTAGAATTAAGAACATTCACGAAGTTCAAGAAGAATGCTTCTTTGAAATGATTGAGTGCATAAGACTTGAAGGGAGAGAAAGAAGTCACTGCTTGTGATGAATCATTCAATACAAATTCGGATAGAACTGGCTTCCACCATTTAGAAGAATTCAGCAGTTATCAATATTGCAGAGAAAAGCAGAATGGGAATATTAGCAGTAGCAAAGTGTGAGCTCAGATGAATACTTGAAAAAAACCATGAAAGATATTTGCTTTACGCTCAGTCACAATCAATACCAACAATAAGGACTTTTAGAGAATGAATAAAGAAGCAGACAAGATTATCCATTATCCACCCAACAACTTCGACCACCTTTTAGAATTCAATATCTCTATCACTCGTGGAAAGAAAGTCAGTACAGCACCGATGACTTTTGGAAATGCGGTTGTATGGTAAAAAGTTTGCTTCCAATGACATGGTTCCAGGTTCAGTCCCACTGCTTGGCACCTTGTGAGTGAATTTGGCAGACAGAAACCGAAAGAAGCCCATCGTATGTGTGTGCCTACGTGTGTGTTACCCCCACCACTTGACAACTGGTGTTGGTGTGTTTACATCCCTGTAACTTAGTGGTCTGGCTAAAGAGACCGACAGAATAACTACCAGGCCTTACAAACCAATAAGTACTGGGGTCGATTTGACTGAATGAAATTCTTCAAGGAGGTGCTCCAGCATGGTCACAGTCTAATAACTGAAACAAGTAAAAAATGAAGGATAAAAAGATACATCATTTTTCCATGCTCAAAGTTGTTGAAGCATGGAATAAGCTATCTGTGTCTATTGTAAACTGTTAGGACAGTGCATCCTTGAAAAATTCTGTTCTTCCTCATATTCACCAACACTATTCTTGGGGTACCTATGCACCCTTATTTTTATGACTTCTTTCATGCTCCCTTTCCTCTATTTCTCTTTTTTTTTGTCTTGGCGTGTTCTATTCTGTATACTGTACATGTACTTCTGGCTTTCATCACTATCTTCCTTTCACTTATACATCTGCTTTTGGTCCTTTCTTTTAACTGTATCTGATAAGTCGTGATGCACCTGAAAACTGTATTCATTAACTTTATTACTACTACTACTACTACTACTACTACTACTACTACTGCTACTACTACTACTACTACAACAACAATTGTTGTTGTTGTTGTAATGAGGCTAGGCTTTAATGTAGTGATCTGGCAGAACTGTTAGCATGCCAGGTGTAATGCTTAATCTTTTACTCTTTTACCTGTTTCAGTCATTTGACTGCGACCATGCTGGAGCACCGCCTTTTAGTTGAGCAACTCGACCCCAGTATTTATTCTTTGGAAGCCTAGTACTTATTCTATCGGTCATTTTTGCCGAGCTGCTAAGTTACGGGGATACGTCCCCGTAACTTAGCATCGGTTGTCAAGTGATGTTGGGGGGACAAACCCAGACACAAACATATGCACACACACATACATATATATATATATATATATACATATATATATATGTGTGTGTGTGTGTGTGTGTGTGTGTGTGTGTGTGTGTGTGTGTGAGTATACATATATACGACGGGCTTCTTTCAGTTTCTGTCTACCAAATCCACTCACAAGGCTTTAGTCGGCCCAAGGCTATAGTAGAAGACACTTGCCCAAAGTGCCACGCAGTGGGGCTGAACCCGGAACCATGTGGTTGGTAAGCAAGCTACTTACCACACAGCCACTCCTATGCCTGGCACCATTTCATCTATACTTACATTCTAAGTTCAAATTCCACCGAGGTCAACTTTGCCTTTCATCCTTTTTTGGGTCGATGAAATAAATACCAGTTAAACACTGGGGTTCATGTAATCGACTATCCTCCTGCCCCCAAATTTCAGGCCTTGTGCCTAAAGTAGAAAGGACTATTATTATAATGTGTTTAGGCTTTAAGGCAGAGTCGTTAGCACACTGGACCAAATGCTGTGTAGCATATCATGTAAATTGAAAGAATTATTATAATGAGCTCATTTTAAAGAGAGCTCAGGTGCAATGAAACTTTTAGGAAAAGGGTAAAAAAAAAAGGAGGCAGAAAATAGATATTGAGTCTGGTAAAGAAAGACAGAAAAGGTAGCAGAGATGCATAGAACACAGAATAAATCATAAGTAGGCATAAAAGTGTACAGCAAATGAGACATAATGAGGAAAATACGTATAGGTACATCAGGAGTAGTGTTGTTATTTTGGGGAGCAGAGGAATTTTGAAGAATATAGAGCTAGAGAAGTTAAACATCTCAACAAGAGACCAGGTTATCAAATGCAAAAGATGCTGGTATTTTAATTACAAAAACTAAATAAATAAAATGAAATAAAATTAAAAAAAAAAATTTTTTTAATTAAAAATAAAACTAATGATCAACAAAAGAATGTGAAAAGCAAAAGAATAGCATCTCTAAAAAAACAAAAAAAAATATTTGTAGTCTGCATCAACAAAAATTATACAGGGAAAGATGTGAGCTTGGATAGATTTGTATGTCATGGATGGATGGAGATTCTGACATTTTGAATTTGCCCTTTTGTCTGAGAGTAAAGGAAATTTTTAACTAACCAATACCTTAGAATTGAAATTTGATGGCAGGAAATTGTGTGTGTGTTGTGTGTGTGTGTGTGTGTGTGTGTGTGCGTGCTTCTATGTTTGTATGACCCCGTATAAAATAGTGAGTCGACTGGCAGCCATTTATTGAAAAAAAGTAAAATTTAGCTTATGTATTTAGTCATGTATAAGTTGCCTTCTTGTATAAGTCACATTCCAGATTTAGTGTTAAATCTTAGTACATTCCAGACTAAGCATTAATCTTAGTATATTCTAAATTTAGCATTAAATCTTGGTAGAAATATTTTCCGCTTCGTATTCAAATGTGACATCAGATTTGCCGCCTGTATAAACCACATCTTAGCTTTTTCAGTTAAAATCGAGTGACTTAATTACACCAGTAAATGCGGTAATTAGGATTGATAAAATAAGGACAGAGATTTCTATGATTAATTAAGAACCTTAAAAGACATGTCCCAGCTACAGCCAAATGTCTGAAACCATTAAAATAAAGAATGTCTCATAATAAATCATGCCATGTTTAGAAACTACAATATTGCCAATAACGAATTTTCTAGAAATTTGTCAATGGTCAGAATCTGGAAAACGAGTTTGATATTTCTGCTATTTTGAGACATTAAAATTGATATTTAAATACTGGAACAAGTACAAAGAAAAGCAATTGCAAACAAGATATAGAAATCGGCACTTTTTTCATATTTCTTTCTTGTTTTGCTAAACTGGGAATATCTTGTAAAAAGTATTTTCTGCCTGAAGTTATCAGATCTGATAGGAAAAAAAAAGTAGTTTTCTTTTATTTCCTGAAGTTAAATTATATATATATATATATATATATATATATATATATATGCTTCAACACATGAATGCACATAAAGAATCTTGCAAATCAAATCTAAAAACGAAATATATATACCTATATATACCTATACACACACACGTACTCTACAGCAAATCATTCCAGTGGCATAAAGCACTTGTGGCATTGCCAAGTGAAAGTGCCCATGCGATATCACATAAAAGTGCTTGTGTGGTGTCATGAAAAAAAGCACAAGTGTGGTGCCACGTAAAAGTACCTGTGCTGTGCCACATAAAAGCAGCCATGCCAGCATGGACTACAGACATTAAATGATGATGATATGTAAAATAAATGCACAGAGAGTATATATAAAAATCTATTTTGAATTAAAATTAATATACTTAATTTTAGTTTAAATAAATCTTCATATACTCACTGAGCATTTTCAACTTTATTTCTACAACGCTGCTACTTGTATGGATAGCTCTGATGAAGCTATAGGATGTTATTCAGACACTCAACGACAAGCTCACTGCACTGCATCTTATAGCAGAAACAACTGTAAGGCAATGAAGTATATATTTATATATATATATATATATATATATATATATATATAATATATATATATATATATAGGAAAATTTGTTGTTGAAAACGCACCTAAATTTAAAAGACTTGTTTTTTTTAAATAAATTTATTTCAAACAATTACAATTTTTTCAAATTTAGCTGCATCTTCTACAACAAATTTTCCGCCGCCGCTGATAAAAATAAGCACCAGTTGAACACTGGGGTCAATGTCATTGACTAAGCCGCTACCCACAGCCCACTAAAGAATTGTTAATCTTGTGCCAAAATTTGAAACCATTATATGTAATAAATGTGGAGGCACATGGCCTAGTGGTTAGAGCAGCAGACTCGTGGTCGCGGGATTGCTGGTCCAAATCTCAGACCGGGCGATGAGTATGTTTATGAATGAACATCTAAGCTCCACGTGGCTCTGGCAGAAGGTAATGGCGAACTTCAGCTGACTCCTTCGCTACAACTTTTTCTCACCCTTGCAGCTCACCAGCGTCCCATCCAGGTGGGGAACCTATATGCCAAGGAAACCAGGAAACTGGCCCTTATGAGCCAGGCATGGCTCAGGAAGGAACAAACAACATATATAATAAATATAAAAATGGTGAACAAAAAAATTTTTTCCAGCTCTATGTATTCTAAGATCAAATATCACTGAGGGCACCTCTGCTTTAATACCACCAGAGGTCAATAAAATGAATTATTGACTCATCCCTAGCCCCTAATAATTGTTGGTCTTGTGCTTAAATCAGAACTGTTATTAAGTATTAAACAAATATAGGCATGGCTGTGTGGTTATGAAGCTTTGTTGGTAATCGGATGGATTTAGGTTCAGTTCCATCCTGTGGCACCTTGGGCAAGTGTCTTCTACTATAACTCTAAATCACCTTGTGCCCTGTGAGTGGATGTGGCAGACAGAATCTGTGAAGAAGCTTGTCACACATACACACACACGTACACTCATATATGTGTGTATATGTGTGTGTGTGTGTGTGTTTGTCCCCAAGCAGTTTGATAACAGGTGTTGATTTGTTTATATCCCTATAACTTTGCAGTTTGGCAAATAGATCGATAAAAAAAGCTCCAGGCATACGATATGTCCCACATTATAACGATATAACTTTGTCGTCAGCGTGACTGGCCCGAACGGCATACTCCGCCGACTGACACCGCTTGCTGTGTCTGTCCACCATTTATCAGTAGTGGAACAGCCCACTTCTCACTTGGGGGTGACCGCCACAATAAAAATTAAACACTGGGGGTTGGTTTGTTTCACTAACCCCTTCAATGTGGTGCTCCAGCATGGCCATGGTCTAACGACTGAAATAAAAGATAAAGCAAAGGAGTATGAGTTAGCAGAATTGTTAGTATACTAGACAAATGCCTTGTGGTATTTATTCTGGTTTTATAATCCCACTGAGGTTAACTTGACCTTTGATTCTTCTAAGGCAGAGGTTCTCAAACTTTTTGGGCCACTGCCCCCCTCGTGGCCACATAATACCCTCAGTGCCCCCACCCCTATTTTTATGTATAAATAAATATTTTATATTTGACTGATTTATATATACTACGAATCATTGATATTTAATATAATATTATATAATTTGTATACAATACTATAATAATATTATAATAAAAACATAGTGTCCCCCAATCCACTGTCTTCTTCCCAACACCTCCTTTTTCTCTATCGTCCCATCTCCACCGTCTTCTTAGGCACCAGCACCCACCTGGACCATCTCAACGCCCACTTTGAGAACCTATGTTCTAAGGTAAATAAATAATATATTACTCAAATGCAGGTGTCACTTTTTCTCGTCAACTCCCACTCAGTTTCTTGTGTTGTGCGAGCTTTAATTGGTGGACGGGGAAATATTAGAATGCTTATGGTTATAAAGATGGTTCTTCTGCTGCGGAAATTGAATCACCATCATCATCATCATCATTGTTGTCGTCATCATCGTCATCATCATCATTATCTTTGTCATTGTCGTCGCTGTCATCATCATCGTCGTTGTGGCCATTTAACGTCCATGTTCCATACTGACATGGGTTGGACAGTTTGACAGGATCTGATTTACACGAGGACCACATTGAACTCCAATATTTGCTTTGGCCATATTTTCACAGCATGGATTGGGGGTGTCTCTTTTAGTACTACCTGCACCGTTGAAGATATATATGTGTGTTTGTAAAAAAAAAAAAATATATATATATATGCTTTCCAACCACAAGGTTCCAGGTTCAGTCCCACTGCGTGATACCTTGGGCAAGTCTCTTCTACCATGGCGTCAGGCCAACCAAAGCCTTGTGAGTGGATTTGGTAGACGGAAACTGAAAGAAGCCTGTTGTGTATATGTGTGTGTGTGTGTCTGTGTTTGTCCCCCCCCCCCCATCGCTTGACAACCAATGTTGGTGTGTTTACGTCCCTGTAACTTTTCGATGGTCTGATAACTGAAGAGATGCTGGTGTGGGTTTCGGTCCCAACATCCAAAATTCGGAGTTTTATCATGGCTACTGAATAATTGTGACATATCATATTTACAGATGAATTCCTCTATTTACATAATATCGAGGTCTCTTTCATTCTTTTGTTGTCTGGCCATTTCTATGAGTATGTATGCATGTATGTATGTATGTATGTATGTATGTATGATGCATAAACAGAGCCTGAAAGATTGCTTTAAGATACATGGCATATTTTATAAATATACCAGTTCAAGTATCATAATAGTATGAAACTATTAGTAGCTCTTTTCGATGTGTTTTTAAATTGATACATATATATATGCAAATGTATGTATGAGCAATGATAAGGGCAGTGGATTAGCAAACTTTGTAGCTAGCCAGGTTAAAAAGCCAACTTTACTATTCATCCTTCTGAGGTTGATAAAATATCAGAATCAATATGAACGACATATCTACGCCTTCAAAACATGAGGCTTTTTGCCTATGTTAGACATAAGGTATAATATTAAAGACAATAGATTCTACCAAATGAAATTATGATTATCTGTAGTAATGACCTATTCGATATTAGAAATGAGTATGGTATTGACCTGTTGGACTTTTAACTCTTTGCCTGTCTAAAATATTGTTTTTATAGGTTTGTCCTAAATGACGTCCGTGTTTTCAGACTTTTAGTTAGCCCATGATTCGTAAGTTCTGAATAATATAAAGCTTTCATTTCGTAAGTTCCAAGTTATTGTGGTGGTGGAAAAAAATTTGAGAATGTGTATCATGTATGATGCATGGACATCAAGGAAGTATGTCCTGTATATCTCATGTGTTATATGAGGACATGCAAAAGGTAAAATAATAATTGTATGTAAAAGCTTAAGAGACTCTGATAAAGAAGTGTGCAAATTTATAGTGTTCGCATGTCCAATTGTTCATCATCATCATCATCATCGTTTAACGTCCGCTTTCCATGCTAGCATGGGTTGGACGGTTCAACTGGGGTCTGGCAAGCCCGAAGGCTGCACCAGGCCAGTCAGATCTGGCAGTGTTTCTACAGCTGGATGCCCTTCCTAACGCCAACCACTCCGAGAGTGTAGTGGGTGATTTTATGTGCCACCGACACAGGTGCCAGACGAGGCTGGCAGACGGCCACGCTCGGATGGTGTTTTTTATGTGCCACCGACACAGGTGCCAGACGTGGCTGGCGAACGGCTACGATCGGATGGTGTTTGTTATGTGCCCACAGCACGGGGCCAGTCGATGCGGTACTGGCTACGGTCCCGTTCGGATGGTTTTCTTATGTGCCACCGGCACTGGTACCACAAGGATACAAATTCCATTGTTAAATTCAGTAAATTGTATCTGTAAAATGCCATATTTACCAGCGGGGGCACATGGCCCAGTGGTTAGAGCATTGGGCTCACAATTATGAGGTAGTGAGTTTGATTCCCGGTCTGCACTCTGTGTTGTATTCTTGAGCAAGTCACTTTATTTCACATCAGTCCAGTTCACTCAGCTGTGACGTCACAGGTGCCAAGCTATATCAGCTTTTGCCTTTCCCTTGGATTACATTGCTGGCACGGAGAGGGGAGGTTGGTATGCTTGGGCGACTGTTGGTCTTCCGTAAACAACCTTGTCAAGACTTGTGCCTCAGAGGGGAACTTTCTAGGTGCAATCCCATGGTCTTTCATGACCAAAGGAGATCTCTTTTAAGATATACTCTCACACAAAATACGCCCCTATTTTACAAATATATTTCATAGCAAAAACAAATTTAGTATATTGTATCCTAAATTCACTGAAAGATATTTCAAAGTGGTTTCATAAGGGAAAATGCATAATTCTGTGAATGTAAATATAATACTGTAACAGTATACTGGAATAAAGTATAAAACTATAAATCTATCATGAATAAACTATGTTATGTAAGATTGTATTTCAGCTTTATCTTCTTTCATTTCTTCTGTATGGCTGTTGATATTTTGCTCAGGAGAATTGTCATACAGGCTATAAAACTCATATTTCTGGCTGTGATGTTTTATGTAACCTCTGTTGACTACCAGGGTGCACACCATCACTATGATTTTGTTGTCATCCACTCATTGCAAACAGCAGACAAATGGATGAAGTTTCATTAACACTCCATTCATCTTCTTGGAGAATTTTTCATTTGGGTCTTTTATCTTTCATCTTTTACATGTTCCAGTCTTTAGACTGTGGGCTGGCCAAGCTGGGAGACTGCCTTGAAGAATTATTTTAGTTGAATGAATCAATCCCCAATACTATTTTTTTTTATCGGTCTTTTTGGCTGAACAGTTAAGTTATGGGAATGTATACATACCAACACTGGCTACTGAGTTGTGGCAATGGTGAGGAAAACACACACACGATGGACTTTTTTCAGATTCCATCTACCAAATCTACTCACAAGGCTCTGACCCATCCAAGGTTATAGCAGAAGACACTTGCCTAAGGCGTCACACAGTGGGACTGAATCCAGAGCCATGTGGTTGGGAAGAAAACTTCTTAGATGTAACGCAGTCTTTGAATAATGTAAGACATGCATTAGGTGTGGATCATGTATGCTTAGGAAAGAGGCACAATGAGATGATGTGACCGCTTCACATTACTACCGATGAACAAGCAATTGTTTTTGTAAACAGAAAAGGAAAGATGGAGAGCCTCTAACAAATCAGAGAAGAATGTTGGAAAACCTTTATATATTTCAGGCACCAACAATATCATCTTTTGGGAAACAGCTGCTGCAGTCATACTCACCGAACTAACAACTGTCCATTCAGCTATCCAAATGGCAGGGTTTACATAGACTCACTTTAGTTAACTATATCCTTCTGAAGATGGGCCTTTGTGCCTCAAATATAAAAAGGTTTTTCAACTTTCCTCTCAGCATTGTTAAAAGCTCTTTTCTTTTCTTTTTTCATTTTTTATTCTACTTCTCTATCATGATGCTTCAAGCAATCTATACTGCTCTTCAATTTTGTTTGTGCCAACAGACTGAGACAGTTTGGCTTGTTTTCAATATATTATTATTAGTAGTAACAATTATTGTGCCAAGTGTACTTATGCTCCTCTGGGGTCTGTAGCTTACAACACTTGGCCTATCTGTAATACAGCTATTTTAGATACAGAGCTATTTTTTTATGGGTTTAAAAACAGAAAAAGCTTATTTTATATGCTGGCAATTATAGCACATTATGCCCAGAGGAAAAAATAAAGAAAGCCTTGAAGAATGCAGCACACGTTATACATTGGTAGTTAAGTATTTTATCAGTCGATGAGTTGATATCGAGAGTTAGATTGACTTTGTTTGAAGCGGGAGGAGAAATAAGCAAGAAAAAAGGGAGAAATATGAAGTATATTACAGGGTGTTATGTTCATAAACATAACAAATCATTCATGTTATGTAATCATACAGAAACAACATAAAAGGATTGTAGGAAATAAAGTAGGAGTGATGCAGGAAAAAAGAATCTATCCAATAATGGAAGGATGTTTATAAAGGCTAGGAGTTAGAACCTTTCAGCAAGATGGGGGGAAAACAGAAACTGATATATATATATAAGAGACAACCGGCTATATTACTACTGATCAATTACCGATTGAGTTCTGTGACTGATGTATGAATTATTCCGTAAGCCAGAACACAGCATTGTGTATATTAAAGCAGTAAGATTGCAGAGGATATCACAGAAAAAAATCTAGATGAAAGATGGGGAAGGTTTTAGAATCAAGATATAAGATTAAATATCAAGATATAAGATGAGAAGTAATCAAGAAGCAAAAAAAATGGTTTGTGGAATATTTCAAGGACTGGATTAGTTGGATTGGTAGAACAGGAGAACTCCTCCTCTTCTTCCTCTTAACATCTGTAATTCCATGCTGGCATGGGTCGGACAGCTTGATAGGCTCTGAGAGGTACAAGGGTTTGCATTGTGCTTCAGTGTCTGCTTTAGCATGGTTTAAATCACTGGATGCCCTTCTAAATGCTAACCACCTTACAACATGTACAGGGTGCTTTTTGCATGGCACCAGCTTTAGTGAGGTCACCATGTAGCGTGCAAGGTTTCAAATCTGAGTTTAGGTGACGAGGGGTAAAAGCATGAAAGAAAGGGCCAAAGTAGGACGAGTTTCTTGTTATAATTCTCTATGTCTTGATTTCAAGTCCTACAAATGCTAATGTTGATTTTCATTCTTCTGGGGTTGATCAAATGAAGTACCAGAAATGAGTCAAGTACTGAGGGAAGGATGGGATCGATCTATCAACTATATCCTCTCCCAAAATTTTGGCCTTGTACCAGCGTTAAAAATCAGTATTAGAGAACAGGATGATGAAGAAAATGATGTTGATGATGATAATGATATAATGTTTTCAAAGCAAAAATTTTAAAATAAAAGCTATTTTTTCTTCTGATAAACTGATAGAGTCTTTAATTCAAGTTTCTTCCAGATTACTGCATATCTGACATTCAGCTTATTTCAGTCTTGAATTAAGATTTCTATTCAGAGAATCTTGGGTTTCTTATCAGAACTAGAACATGTTTTGGATTTAAACAATTACAAACTCTACGTTAATCTTGCTAAGAAATACAGTTCCCATCCAAGATAGAACAGCACTTTGTGTCCAATATTCCAATAATATTTTTACTGTGACTGTGTGCACTGAAATTATCTTGTGTACAAATTGTGTCTTACTTTACACAGTCGATATCCATCTTCAGTCAAAAAAATTCGATTTCATCTTAAAAAACTTACATGAGTAAAGTTTTCCCTTAGTGTGCTAATTTGTTAACATCTTTCAGGTGAGACGGCAAGATAGACTTCCAAACAAAGCCTCGTGGGAAGAGGAAAACCAGAAACCTTTGTTTGTTCCTTCTCGAGCTACGCCTGGCTCATAAGGGCCGGTTTCCCGGTTTCCTTGGCGTATAGGTTCCCCATCTGGATGGGACGCTGGTCCGTCGCAGGTGAGCTGCAAGATGCAGGAGGAAAGAGTGAGAGAAAGCAGAAGTTCGCCATTATCTTCTGCTGGAGCTGTGTGGAGCATAGGTGTTTTACTCATAAACACACATATTGCCCAGTCTGAGATCCGAACCCACAATCCCTTGACCGTGAGTCCGCTGCTCTAACCAATAGGCCATGTGCTTCCAAAGAAACCTTTGGCAACCCAGATCAAAAGAAGGAAATAGGATTAGCTGGGACATCTTCTACAGAAACCTGTTTCTAACATTACAAAAATAGCCTTCCAATGGACACCTCAAGGGTACTGAAAACATGACAGACCAAAAACAACATGGAGGAGGTTCACAGAAACTGAAGCACTGGCAAATGGTTACACTTGGGGACAGTTGAAACCCATTACCAAAGGTTGAGACAGATTGAAATTTCTTGTAAGCACTCTATGCTCTACATGGAGTAAAAGGAATGGCAAAGACATAAGCTGTAAAACATGTGTGCATGTACACAAGTACACAGATTAAAGGTTACATCGCTTGGATCACAGGTTCCCATGACCAAAATTTAAAAAAGATATTCAACTATTTAGAAAAATATCTCTCACTGGAAATTCTGCAGTTTTTGGCTAAACAACAAACTGGTTCAATGTTCTTAAAACTATTTCATTGTTACTCTAATCCAACAGTAAGTATCCCATAGCAACCGGTACCTCTTCGTCTAAATTACATAAGATGCCACACTTCCACTTGCATTTAAACCAAACCAAATGATTGGAAATAAGTTAAATTTGAATTAATTTTACGTTGAAATTGGTGAACAAATTGTATTGTTGCTTACAGGTTTCCTTTGGCTGAATCACAAATTTACAGCTTCTCTGATAGTGAAAAACAATTTTGTTCCTGAAAAGGATTTCATTCAGAAGCAACTTATTTTTTTTACCAATATATTCATGCTTTGCTGATACACGTCAGTGAGAGATATACATATGCACACACATACACATGCATACATACATACACACATACTCTTTTACTTGTTTCAGTCATTTGACTGTGGCCATGCTGGAGCACCA
>NC_043011.1:32784635-32789635 GCF_006345805.1 Octopus sinensis | reverse complement strand
TGTTGACCTGCCTAAGGCTTGTAATATTTAGGGTAAAAACCCCCTTTGGTCATGAATGACCATAGGATTGCACCTAGAGGGGTACCTTCTGTGGCACATGTCCAGGCAATTTTGTTTGTGGAAGACCAGCAGTTGCCCATGCATACCAACCTCCCCTCTCCATGCCAACAATGTTACCCAAGGGAAGGGCAAAGTCCGGTACAGCTTGGCACAAGTGATGTCACAACTCATTTCTACAGCTGAGTGAACTGGAGCATCATCATCATCATCATCATCGTTTAACATCCGCTTTCCATGCTAGCATGGGTTGGACGGTTCAACTGGGGTCTGGGGAGCCCGAAGGCTGCACCAGGCCAGTCAGATCTGGCAGTGTTTCTACAGCTGGATGCCCTTCCTAACGCCAACCACTCCGAGAGTGTAGTGGGTGATTTTATGTGCCACCGACACAGGTGCCAGACGAGGCTGGCGAACGGCCACGCTCGGATGGTGTTTTTTATGTGCCACCAACACAGGTGCCAGACGAGGTTGGCGGACGGCCACGCTCGGATGGTGTTTTTTATGTGCCACCGACACAGGTGCCAGACGAGGCTGGCGAACGGCCACGATCGGATGGTGTTTGTTACGTGCCCACAGCACGGAGACCAGTCGATGCGGTACTGGCTACGGCCTCTTTCGGATGGTTTTCTTATGTGCCACTGGCACTGGTACCACAAAGATACAAATTCCATTGATGTTCATCTATTTTGATTTGGATTGATTTTCACTTACGTGAAATAAAGTGCAACAACATATGTAAAGTAACATTTTTGTTTTTGGTGTTGAATGTGTATCATTTCATACAGAAAAGAAAGTAATATTTTGAATGTAGTATAGCTG
Source organism: Octopus sinensis (assembly GCF_006345805.1). NCBI lineage: Eukaryota > Metazoa > Mollusca > Cephalopoda > Octopoda > Octopodidae > Octopus > Octopus sinensis. The sequence continues at coordinate 32,788,759 of NC_043011.1, read as the reverse complement.
TGAAAACAGCAGCAAGATTAGGCATTTTATCCTTACATCATCATCATCATCATCATTTAACGTCCGCGTTCCATGCTAGCATGGGTTGGACGATTTGACTGAGGACTGGCGAACCAGATGACTGCACCAGGCTCCAATCTGATCTGGCAGAGTTTCTACAGCTGGATGCCCTTCTTAATGCCAACCACTCCGGGAGTGTAGTGGGTGCTTTTACGTGCCACCAGCATGAGGGCTAGTCTGGCGGTACTGGCAACGCCATGCTCAAATGGTGTTTTTTACATGCCACCTGCACAGGAGTCAGTCCAGCGATACTGGCAACGACCTCGCTTGAATGCTTTGTTCATGTGTCAGTAAGGCAACACTGGTAATGATCACACTCAAATGGTGCTTTTTACATGCCACCAGTATGGAAGCCAGACAGCTGCTCTAGCAATGATCCCGCTCGGACATGACAGGGAAAAAAAAAAGCTATGTATTTAGCGTTTAATTTGCTGGACATATTTGCTAGTGAGTAGTTTAGCTTAACTGGTAGACTACTCAGCCAGTATCTGGAGGTGTGGGTTCAAGTCTTGTGGCTATGCAATCTTTCTGCTGTTTTCACAGCTATGTTGCTCTCAAAATATTACTTTCTTGCCTGTTTGAAATAAAGTGCCTTGCTAAAGAACAACACACAGCCCAGTCTGGGAATCGAACTCACTACCTCATGATTGTGAGCCTGATGCTCTAACCACTAAGCCATGTGCTTTCAGCTACAATATTTAAACCAGGAACCATGTGGTTGGGAAGCGATCTTCTTACCACACAGCCATGCCTGCAACTATAAAAAACAGATAACATAAAAAAAGCTTGAACAAAAGACAAAAAAAAATATAAATTTTTAAATTTCAAAAATTTACTTACCAGAGAAAGAAACAACATCAGATCATAAGAAATATACTGGCATATAATATATAAAGTCCTTCTCTTGGACACGGCATGGAATTTATAATAGACATCATGGATACGATGGAATTAGAGTTCCAAATTCCATTCTAATGACTTCTTAGTTTTTAGGTTTCTTTTGTGTATGACATTAAAAAAAAAAGAGTTATAAATTTATCCGGTTGTTCTTTGCTAACAGAAAGGTAGACACATTTGGTCTGCAGATATGTCACAATGGAGCACGCCACGCCACGATGGAAAAACAGCTATCGTCTCATAAATAAAAGTTGGCATTGTTTTTTATCTGTGGAAGAAAGAAACAAGAAAAAAATAGAGATATGAGAATATGAAAACAAAAATAAAGAGGATAAAAAACAACAACAAAAAGAAAGAACTCAATACATGAATTTTGGTCTATTCTTCATTCAAACATTATTCGCTCATTCAGTAAGATAAAAGTTGGAACTGAATGTATTTTTGTTGCCAACATCATCACCATCACCATCACCATCACCATCACTACCACCTTCATTGTCCTCGTTAACATAATTACCACAACCACTACTGTTGTCGTCATTGATGTCATCATCATTATCATTATTGTCGTCGTTGTCATCCTCATCATCATCTTAGTCATCATCTTCATCATTTTAGTCATCATCATCATCATCATTGTTGCCATTGTCATTATTATCATCGTCATCATCAACACCACCACCACCACTACCCTTCTTCTCCTCCTCATCATCATCTGCATTTTAAGTCCATTTTTTCCATGCTGGCATGGGTTGGATGGTTCGATCGGATGCAACAGGTCAAAGAACCAACTCTTACTCCAATGTCTTTAGTTTTGGCACTGTTTCTATGGTTAGATGCCTTTCCTAATACCAACCACTTTACAGGGTGCCCTCAGTGCATTTTTCATGGCACCAGCACTATAAAGGATACCTTGCTATTAGCAATGTATATTGTGTGTGTGTGTGTGTGTGTGTGTGTGTGTGTGTGTCTCCTTGTCTTGACAGTTTTAAACATGCATCAATGTCATACGAATATGTCATTCATTTCCTGTCTTCCATGAAAACATGTCCCTCTCCAGTTAAGCAAATATTTCCTTGCTTGCAAAACAGTTGAGTGTTGATGACTGGAAGAGTGCCCTGCTGTAAAAGATTTTGTTTGATTTGATTTATGTGAGGATGGAAAAATAAATGTTAAAATGATGATGACAAAGATGCATACACACACACACACGTGTGCATGCACACATGTACACACACACACGTCTATTATATATCATTTGTTTTCTCTTTATGTCTCATATTCCATGCTCACATAGCATAGATGGCAGAAAAATGAGGCAATATTTCTATGATTGGATGCTCTTCTTGTCACTAACCATCACCTATTTTCCAAGTAAAGGGGTCTTTTTAATTCCAGAGAAATTTGAAAGTACAGAGCTGGTGGATGATTTGTTGACAAGAAATGTCAACAAACCAACACCTGTTGTAGACGAAACACAAGCAGTGATGTTACTGTCTGCAAGCCATAACTTTACATAAATGATATTCATCAATGGACTATTAGGCCTACCAACTTCTGAGACAGGGAAATCCGCCCATCCATCCATCCATCCATTCCACTCTGGGTAGATTCCTCAGGCACTTCCTTTATTGGGTCCAGTCAGAAGCGACCATCATTACTCTTTCTGGCTGGATTGCCAACCATGACCAACTGAAACTACAGATATTATCCACCCATTTCATTCATCATCTATCCCTAATTCTCCTGCGAGTTGGCTTGAAGTATATGTCATTTGATTCTTTCCTTTGACATTCTGATCACATGTCCAAAATGGTGGAGAATTAGAATTAAAATTAGAATTAAATTTCATATTTTCCTAATTAAATCTTTGATTCTTCTGGGAATAATTTATCCCCAATTTCTATATTATATTATATATACGTGCCGGTAGCACGTAAAAGCACCATCCGTTTGTGTCTGTTGCCAGCCTCGCCTGGCCCCCGTGGCGGTGGCACGTAAAAACACCATCCGTCCATGCCGTTTGCCAGCTCTGTCTGGCACCTGTGCAGGTGGCACGTAAAAAGCACCCACTACACTCACGGAGTGGTTGGCGTTAGGAAGGGCATCCAGCCGTAGAAACACTGCCAAATCTGATTGGGCCTGATGAAGCCTTCCGGCTTCACAGACCCCAGTTAAACCGTCCAACCCATGCTAGCATGGAAAGCGGACGCTAAATGATGATGATGATGATTCTTGTTTATGAAGCATGAACAATAGTTTCATTTGAGAAAAACATCTTTCTTTTTACATCAACATCAAATTAAAGAGATACAAACACAATATGTACATGGATACATAAAAGTGTGTGTGTGTGTGTATGTGTGTGTATGTATGTATGAGGGTGTGCATGCATGTGTGTAGTGGTGTCCTTCCAAGCTGTCTCCGAATATCATTAAAATCCTGTTTCCCTACATGTTTCCCTTACAAAATCTGCTCATTTACATTTAGAAAGTTAAAACAACTAACAAACATGGTTTGGTCATATTTGCTGCCAGCCATTTTGGCAGTCTTGAATGAAGCATCATGACTTGTACTATCCCAGAAAAGTGTTGGAACGGAGACGTCATATGTGAGACAATCAATAGATGACCAACGACCAGCAACCAACCTTTATAACATCTGCTTATGAACAGACGTAAACTAATCACAGCAACAAGTAGGAGCCACCAGGGGTTGTTTGTCAAGGAAATCACCAACAGTTGTTCATTGACATCGTAAGATAAAGAAGAGTAAGCACTGGCTATTCATCATCATCATCATCATCATCAACACCATCGTTGCCATCCTCCTCCTCCTTATTATCATCATCATTATCCACACCTTCATAGTCATCATCATTGTCCTCCGCCTCCTCCTTATCATCATCATCTTCCACACCACCACCACCACCACCACTGCAGCCTCCGCCATCATCATCATCATCATTATCATTATCATCACCACCACCGCCGCCACCACTTAGAGAGTTACCGTCTGAGGCACAAATCCAGGCAAGATTGTTTATAGAAGATTGGCAGTCGCCCATGCATACCAGCCTTCCCTCTCCATGCCACTGATGTTATCCAAGGGAAAGACGAAGGTCGATACAGCTTGACACCAGTGACATCACAACACATTTCTACAGC
>NC_043011.1:32774635-32777135 GCF_006345805.1 Octopus sinensis | reverse complement strand
ATGATATGATGGAAATTTCACTGTCATTAAAAAAAAATCTGTCCATCTTGAGGAGAGGTTTTCAATCATTTTTATTCTATCTATGGACCCCTTTAATTAATTATTCTATTCTGGTGGACACCCATAGTCATTCAATGTTTTAAAACTAGTTTTATAGATATTTCTTCCAAAATTCATATTTGTTTTTCACACATTCACTCGTGTAGGTTGAACTGTGTAAAACGTTAGAAAAAGAAACCTAGCAATAGATATATCTTGCAATAGATATAGCTAAAACAAAAGTTTTCCATGAACCCCTAAAGTACTATAGTGGCTCTCCAATTAAGTATTTTGCTTGTGTGGAGCCACCAAAATTTTATTTGGATTCCCAGTGGTCATATGGACTACAATTGAGAACAACTGATGTAGGGCCACCCTGACTGACTCATAACAAAATGTATTTTAATTAGTAGAGAGTTAACAAATTATATATCTCAGTAAAATAACATACAAACAATGTTGGTGAAGTAGAAATGAAAAGTTAGTTCTAATAAAAGTGTAGCAATTATGCTTTTCCAATTTGTAGCTACAAAAATTTAGTGTGGTACTAAATTGTGTGATGTGATGAAATTAATTAATCCCTTATTGTCTTACATTAACAGAGTAATCTGAATGCTAAAGGATTAAACATCAATTATATATTTTGATTGCATGCTTGCTCTTACTCGTGGACCAAATTAAGTTATATTTAATGAGTGCCGGTGGCACGTGAAAAAACACCCACTACACTCTCAGAGTGGTTGGCATTAGGAAGGGCATCCAGCTGTAGAAACTCTGCCAGATCAAGATTGGAGCCTGGTGCAGCCATCTGGTTCGCCAGTCGTCAGTCAAATCATCCAACCCATGCTAGCATGGAAAGCAGATGTTAAACGATGATGATGATGATTAAAAACAAAAATTTGTTGTGAACCCTAGGACACACATGGCCAGAATTTAGCCTCATTTCCATTGTGTATAAATGACTGAAATTATAACACTCTGCTCCTGAATGGGGCACTAGTCCATTGCAAGGTTAACTTCCCACCTATTACTGGAACTCACAGCTGAGTTATCTGGAGCAACATGAAATGAAGTGTTTTCTTCAAGAATGCAATGCACCACCTAGTTCAGGTATTGAAACCACAATCTTACAATCATGAGTGCAACACCCTAACCACAAGGCCATGTGCCTTTATTTAATGGCTATAAAATATTTAAATAAAATAAAAAAGCCTCATTATAGTATGTAGGTATGTTGCTTTTGTTTTTAGCAAAATAAAAATATGTCAACGTCATTAAAAGAGTAAGAAGTACTGGGATAATAGCTAGAGATTATTGTATGAGGCATTTTACCTCTACAAGGGACAATTTTACTAAGTGTATGTAGGATCTCCTACATAATTTCTTGACCTGCTAGAAATAAGCTGTAACTCCTTCAATTCATACACTCTACTGTGTCAACGCATTCATTACCATACTTCTGTTGAAATGTTTGTTCCTTCTCAAGCCATGCCTGGCTCATAAGGCCAGTTTCCCGGTTTCCTTGGCGTATAGGTTCCCCACTGGATGGGACGCCGATCCATTGCAGGTGAGCTGCAAGACGCAGGAGGGAAGAGTGAGAGAAAGTTGTCGCAAAAGAGTCAGCAGAAGTTTGTCATTACCTTCTGCCAGAGCCATGTGGAGCTTAGGTGTTTCACTCATAAACACACACGTCGCCCAGTCTGAGATTCGAACCCACAATCCCTCAACCATGTGCCTCCACTCTGTTGAAATACACTGCCTTCATTTCACCTAATTTTAACAATAATGAAGAATTTATTGAAATAACTTAGTCATTATAAAAGTGGTATTCAGAGCATAAATTAACATAGAATTTTAATGGAAGATTTTAATTTAGATCAGTTTAAAGCAGGAAGTGGAGGCCTGTGGCTTTGTGGTTAGGGTGTTAGCACCATGATCGTAAGATTGTAGTTTCGATTCCTGGACCGGGTGACGCATTGTGTTCTTGAGCAAAACACTTCATTTCATGTTGCTCCAGTCCACTCAGCTGGCAAAAATGAGTAACGCTGCGATGGACTGGCGTCCCATTTAGCTGGGGAACACATATGCCATTGAAACCAGGAAACCGGGCCCATGAACCTGGCTATGCTTTAAAAGGGTGCATTTATTTTTAAAGCAGGAAGCTTGTATCAAGATGTGAACACAAATACACAAATACATACATATAACACACACACACACACATTAAAGAATGTAAATATTGGGTTGAAAAGCCTTTTTAAATAGTAAAATTTGAAGGCTTCCCAGTATTTACATGTGATTATTTTATTGCTTTATGTGCTTCAAGCTTCAATTTTTCACAAAAGAATTATTTCATGTTCTCCCAAAAATTTATAAAATTCTTATGATATTCAACAATATGTATATGTGTCAATCTTTTATGATTTCTGACGAACGTTTTACAAAGCAATACACACTTTCT
>NC_043011.1:32764635-32769635 GCF_006345805.1 Octopus sinensis | reverse complement strand
CCCTGCTGTACTCTTTCACCACTCTTTCTTTCACTCTTTCTTCTGTTGGCCTGCTCGCTTAGCCAGCGGGGTGGCGTCATTCGAAGGCTAAAACAATGCGAACGCATTGTGACCAGCGATGTGTAACTACATCTGATGGACTGGTTGGTCACGTGATCACGTGATCACATATATACATAAATATATATATACCTTTTTTAATGCTGCTTGAGCAAGACACTCTACTTCACACTGCTCCAGTCCACTCAACTGGCAAAGATGAGTTGTACTTGCATTTCAAAGGGCCAGCCTTGTCACATTCTGTGTCACGCTGAATACTGACCCCCCCCCCCCCGCCTCAAGAACTACATTAAGGGTACACACGTCTATGCAGTACTCAATCATTTGCATGTTAATTCTATGAGCAGGCTCTTCCAGTGATTTCATCAAGTGGAACCCTCACCTTTGTAACCAACAGAGTGCCAGCTGCAATATTAGGCTCTACGGTTAGGCTACAAGACCATTTTTAGCAGTCTGGAATATTAAATATACAGTAGAGCAAGACAGTTCATCGTTTTGTAATAATTGTTAAATAATTTGTATATCATAAAGTCATAGAAGTATGCAGCATAAAAGTCAATTTTTGATTTCCTTATTTTCTGGTGGTAGTGGTAGTGGCAGTGGTGGCCATGGTGATCTAGTGAAGGTGTTGGTGGCCATGGTGATACTGCTGCTCTGTGTGTGTGTGAGAATATCTGTGTATGTTTATGCTTGTGCGTTTATTCATGTTCACGGCTGTGTGTGTGTGTGTGTGTGTGTGAGTCTCTGTGTATGTATGTGTGAGTATGTGTCAGCATGATTATTACAAGTGTTTGTGTGAGAGTGGTTGGGGATATGCTTGTAAGATGCATGTGTGCACATAAGAAGGTGCATGCAATTTCTCAACCTTCATTTCTTTCTAGTGAGAGAATGGCTTTCTGAATTTATCATCACACCAATAATCTATTTAGCATAGAAAAAAAGGTTTGTTTTCTGGGTTTTTTTTCTTTTTTTTTCCTCCCCTGTCTTTTTATTCCAATTAGTGATAATTTGCAAAAAAAAATTAAATATTAGTGTGAGTATATATTCCATATAATAATAACAAAAGAAAATATATGTGACCGTGCTGATGACTAATCAGAGAAAGCCAAGATAGAATCGAGTTAACAATTCTTCCAATGATGGGAAGCAGTTAACTAGTGCCTTCTTAATGACAACACAAGTTAATGATTGATATAAGAATATTTATTGCATATATTACAACACAAATAAGAGTGATTGTGGTGATACATGCATTGGATGGCAAAAGTGAGTTGATATGAATCAGTTTCCTGTGAGAATTCTATGTAACTTGGAGCACTGTGCAACATTAGCAGTTCTTGCGAAATGAGTGTTAAAAACATAATGTAATGAGCAAAGATGTTTTTGATAAATTAGTTAATTAGAATTACACCCATTAGTCAGAAGAACGAAACCTGATCTTAACCCTTAGCCTGTTCAAAGAATATGTTTCATATGCTTGTCCTAAATGTCCATGCTTGTTTCCAAACTTTAAGTTAAACCTTGTGTACATACCATAAGCTTTATTTATATAATTCCTAAGTTGCTCTGGTACTTGAAAAGCATTGGGCATGTGTATCAAATATGATTCATGGACACCAGAGAAATATGTCCTGTGTATCACATGTGATAGTCAGGACAGGCAGAGAGTTAACTCTTTGCATCTCCATAGCATTTTCATAAGTTTGTTCTAAATGTCCATGCTTTATTTTCAGATTTTTATTAGCCTTTGTTTCACGTGTTCTGCGTTATATAAAGCTTCCCTTTTGTAAGTCACATGTTATTTACTCTTGTGAGTGAAAAGAAATTGAGAATGTTTATCATATACAATGCATGGACAAAAGGGAAGTATGCTCCGTGTATCATAGACGTTACACAGGAAGAGCAAAGGGTTAATAGTGGAGGCACGTGGCTTACTGATTAGGGTGTTGGACTCATGATCATAAGATTGCCGTTTTGATTCTCAGACCTTCAGTTCACTCAGCTGGCGTCCTGTCCAGGTGGGGAATGTCTACGCTGGGAAATCAGTCCTTGTGAGTCAGTATGACTTGAGAAGGAAACCTTACATTTTTTTTTTACCAAAGGGTTATTGACTAAAATGAACTCAAAACATACAGGGGAGAAAACCCTCAGAACTGAAATTTATCTAAAAAAAAAAATTAATCAAATTAGATTATAATGAAGAATAAGTTTAATTTTTAGCAATATGGTTGCTAACAAGATGTTTTAATCTTGTTAGACCACATCAGCGAAACAGTCCAACCTAGGAGTAACAATTATATTGCTCATCGGCTGGATTGGACTCATGACAATGTTTAATTCAACTCCTAAAAACATTTTATTATTGTTCAATTTCAAAACATTTTCAGTAGAATATGGATCACCTGATTTCTGAGCTAAAGCCTGATTGGTGTTGAGATTAACACCTGCTTTGTTTCGTCAAATCAGTGCAACTTATGAAATCTTTTTTTTTTTTTTCCTTTTTATCTTAACCAGTTAAAAAGAAACTTATGAATCCATGCCCAGCCCAAATATTCTACATGTTTTATGCTCAACTCAGCTAGATCTAACCTCTCACACCTATCATACAATATCATGCTAAAAATAAACAACCAGGTGCAGATGTGGCAGTGCGGTAAGAAGGTTGCTTCCCAAACCACTTGGTTCCTGGTTCAGTCCCACTGCGTGGCTCCTTGGGCAAGTGTCTTCTACTATAGCCTCAAGCCAACAAAAGCCTTGTGAGTGGATTTGGTAGACGGAAACTGAAAGGAGCCTGTCATATATATGCATATATATGTGTGTGTGTCTTTGTATCTGTGTTTGTCCCCCACCACCACTTGACAACCGGTGTTGGTGTGTTTATGTCCCTGTAATTTAACAGTCCGGCAAAAGAGACTGATAGAATAAGTACCAGGCTTAAGAAAAATTAAGTACTGGGGCTGATTCAGTCAACTAAAAATTCTTCAAGGTGGTGCCCCAGCATGGCTGCAGTCTAATGACTACAGCAAATAAAACAAAAACCAAAGAAGAAAGATCATAGAAATCTTGAAGCTATGAGACAAAGCATAATTAATTTAAAATGATGAGAATAAATGAGCATTACCTTTGATGGAGTAATTTGAATGCTAAACGATTAGCTATGTATGTATATTTTGGTATGCAGGTATTTTGAAAACACCTCTTGGAGTGATGACTGTGCACTGCATAGGCTGCCCTTTGGCAAGGAATAACACCCATTCAGCCACATTGCAGGGGATACAGCAAAGTCATGGGACAGCAACTTGGAAGATTGTGAAGAGGTATCGGAAGAGTTCAAATGAGCCACTGGCACCTCTTACAACGATGCTGAATGGAGGAATCCTAAAAGATCGATGGTCAGGACCACCGAGTTCTATCAAGTGAGCAACACATCTATTGCGGTGGCATCCATGGTTGTGTAATCGGTTAATGAAAGATTCCCTATGACTCAAGCTCCCAATTCACGTTCATAATAATGGAAATGGATGATAACAGAGAGTCGTGGAAATCTGCAAAGCAGCGCGACCAAGAAGAGTATGTGTGTATGAGTGTGTATGTGATGTGTGTGTATATGTGTGTAAGTGTGTGTGTGTGCATGTATCTATATATGAATTAGTGGATGAGTTTTAAATATAAAATTCAGCTACTACATAGAGCAAGTGGTTGTATTTTTTGTTTAGCCCCTGGTTGGTTCTGATCAAAGAGTTCCAGTCATGACCACCTCATCTTCTCTTCAGAGAGTGCATGAGAACCTAAGGAAGTGCTTCCCAGTCCATTCACTCTTGACTCTTGAAATACATTCCACACCTCAGGGATACTCTACATTTTTCTCTTTCATCAAGTTAAATTATCCAAGAGATTAAACAAACCACAAAAATACCCATGAATAGACTAGCAGCGCTAAATCCATCAGATGCCGTAAAGAAGACTTAAGAAATTACATCTCAACCAATATTTTGTTTAAGCAAAATTCCTCAACAGTTCTCTGCTAAAAATTCTTTTTTTTTTCTCTCATAGGGTTTCCTTTCTACAAATGAATACAAGGATTTTCCTATCTTACGGAACATGTTCTGAGTGTGTAATAAAATTACAATTATGAATACAGAATTAAAATCGTGAAAATTGCTTAAACATGTTATGGCGTAAAATTATCCTAGTTATCCCTAAAATCTCACGAAACCCTGAGTAACTTCTCACGGAAACTTGGGGCTCCAGGGAACTCTGTTTGGGAAATGCTAACCTAGGTGTCCTATTTTTTCAAAATGGTAAATTGTGGCTTAACAAGAGTTTAGATGACACAGTTTTTTTTTTTTTTGTAGATTGAGTGATCATGTAGTTGCTCCCTCATGGGCATGGCATAGAGCAGGTGAACTCATGCTTGTTGTAGTTGTTAGACTGTGGCAATGCTGCAGCACCACATTGAAGAATTTTAGCCGAATGAATCAAGCCCAGCACTTATCTTTTAAATCCTGGTACTTATTCCATACTGAACCTCTAAGTTACAGGACTCTAAACACACCAACACTGGCAGTGATGGGGGGGAAACACAGTTTACACACACAATGCACACAAATACATACATAAAGAAGCCCATATATATATATATATATATATATATACACATATATCATCATCATCATCATCATCATCGTTTAACATCTGCTGTCCATGCTAGCATGGGTTGGATGGTTTGACATAGAGATGGCTAGCAGGGAGTTGTCCAGACTCCAGCTGTCTGTTGAGGCATGGTTTCTATGGCTGGATGCCCTTCCTAAGATATATGATGTATATATATATATATATATGGAAAAAAAAGTCAAGATAGAAAATGCTAAAATAATTTTAGAAAAAATATTTCAGTACCGGTTTCAGTCATTGAGACTTTTATATATATATATATATAT
>NC_043011.1:32742135-32759635 GCF_006345805.1 Octopus sinensis | reverse complement strand
CTGCATTATTTTGTAGCTTTGGGATTTCAATGTTGTGATTGTTTATTTTTAGAATGACATTGTAGGGCAAGTGTAAGAGACCAGATCTGGTCAGTTTGAACATGAAACAGATTATTTGAGTCTAATATGACTCTCTCTTTTACTCTTTTACTTGTTTCAGTCATTTGACTGCAGCCATGCTGGAGCACCACCTTTAGTCGAGCAAATCAACCCCGGGACTTATTCTTTGTAAGCCCAGTACTTATTCTATCGGTCTCTTTTGCCGAACCGCTAAGTGACAGGGACGTAAACACACTAGCATCGGTGGTCAAGCAATGCTAGGGGGACAAACACAAACACACACACACACATATATATATATATATACATATATACGACAGGCTTCTTTCAGTTTCCGTCTACCAAATCCACTCATAAGGCATTGGTCGGCCTGGGCCTATAGCAGAAGACACTTGCCCAAGATGCCACGCAGTGGGACTGAACCCGGAACCATGTGGTTGGTTAGCAAGCTACTTACCACACAGCCACTCCTGCGCCTAGTTTAAATGCTTAAGTGTTAACCCCTTTTGCATTCAGTTTATTGTCAGATGTAATGCTTATTTATTCAGTTTGTTTTGAATTAATCATGGATTATCTCGTAGCTTTGAAATTTCCTTGATGTGATTGTTTACTTTTAGAATGACATTGTAAGGTAGACATGAGAGGCCAGATTTCACCAGTTTGAACACAAAACAGATAGACTAACTGGGCTGAGTAGGGCTGGTTTAAATGACAATGGGTTAAGCTTATGTTACAAGGTATCCATGGTACCCCACAGTAGGAATTAAACATGTAGCTCCAACATGAACTTCAAAAACCACATAGCCATGCTCATGCGATTAAGACACACACATACACACATGTGCGTGAGTGCCAAAACTACCACCACCACCATCACCACTGCCACCACCACCACCACCACCACCATCACCACTACCTCCACCACCACCACCACCACCTCCACCACTACCACCACCACCACCACCATCATCATCATCCACTTTTCGATACTCACATGAATCAGACGGAATTTTGTTGAGGCAGATATTCTATAGCTGGATGACCGCCCAGTCACCAACCCTCACCAGTATCCAAGTCAGTAACATTTCCTTATGACCAGACATGCTTTCACAGAAGATTGGGAATGAAGACCAGGAATATCACCAAGCTGGAAATGTTTATTATTACCCAGTCTCAAGGCAAGTAGACAATAACACACACACACACACCACACACACACACACATTATAACTGAGAGGCCCCAATTTCCAGTACTCAGAGATCCTCATTTCTAATCATCGACTGATAAGCTAAACCTGCTTTTCTTTTGAAATATTCATGTTTTAAATATTTTTGAAAATATAAAATGGCAGTTTGAAGAAAACACTTATAATAATAATAATAATAATAATAATAATTATGTACAGTGCTCAGGTGCACTACAACTCATCTAAAGTGTATATATAATCAGGTGTAGTTTCGGCGGATTTCGGAAGCATGAGGGCCTTAAAGGATGCAGTGTCATGGCAGTCAACAACTGACGCAGGCAGTTTATTCCATGCTTCAGCAACTCTGAGCGTGAAAAAATGTTTCCGAAAGTCCTGGGAGCTGTGTTTTTTTTCGACTTTGTAGGCATGTCCACGTGTGTTAGACACATGGAGAACAAAAAGGTGTTCAGTGTTGTTGTTGGTGAGGTGGTTGATAACTTTGTAGGTGTTTACCAAGTCCGTCGCCAGATACCGGAGCTTCAGTGAATCCATGCCCAGGGAAACAAGGCGCTCAGAATATGGTAGGTGTCTGATGGAGGGTATGCGTTTGGTTGCACGTCTCTGGACAGATTCCAGGAGGTCAATGTTCTGAGCAATTATCCTTATGTTCTTTTGTTAAAAAATCTTTGTGAACAACACATTCAAAAACAGTTTGTGTGTATGTGTGTGTGTGTCACACAACGGATCTCTTTCAGTTTCTGTCTACAAAATTCATTCACAAGGCTTTAGGCAGAAGACCTTGCCCAATATTCCACACAATGGAATTGAACCTGAAAGCATGTGGTAGGGAAGCAAGCATCTAACCACACAGCTACACCTGCAACCTATAATATTACCACACAGAATATAGGTGCTGTATTAATTTAATGTCTATGCTGTCGTTGACAAATGGCCTTTCATTCACCATTTTATATCTATCGTTGACTACTTCTTTCCTCTGCTACAACTTCTACCACCACTCCTATTCTAACCTCTACTTTGTAAAAACCTTTATTTCACAGCTAATTAAAAGCTTGCATACTAATACAAGGAAATGAATTAAAATACTGAATAAAATTCATTCGTTTTTCATCACAATCAATATATGTTATGTCACCTGACATAAGAGACCAATATTTTCATTTGAAACAATGCAGCAGCAGTAATCAAACATTTTCCCAGAATACATACCTTTTCAACTGATACATTAAACCAATAGCAGTTTGTAAATAACTGAGGTTTCTTTTAAGTGATTTGACCCTTTCTTCAGCCCATTATAATTTTTCATGAGAAGGGAGTCTAAAAACTTTGATATTTATAAGATCTCAGTGGTAACGCTAATAGCTGTTTCTAATTTAGGTACAAAGTCAGAAATTTTGAGGGAGAAATTAGTTGATTAAATCAAACACAGTGCTGGATATTATATTTTTCCAACCTCAAAAGGATGAAAGGCAAAGTTGACCTTATTGAGATTTTTAACCCAGAACATGAAGGGCATTAAAGCTCTTTGAAAATACCAGAACTGAATACACTATCAATCTGATAACAGTGATTCATTATCTAACATTTTTTCTACATAAAATATACAAAGCAACAGAAGACAAGGTTTATAGTATATCGAAATACTAATCAAAAGGTTAAAGGATCAAATCCCATTGCATGTTCGAAGTCAAAGAATTTAACTATAACTGGTCCTGTTGATCCAGATGACTAGAAAAAAAACAAAAAACTGTAATAAACAGTAATAGTTTATTTCTGTAAGCAGTGGTAAAAACCTGTACAATTTATAGGTGTTTAGTCAATCAGAGGTGATGAGTTCAAATCTTCTTGTGGCTCTACTAAAAGTAATGTGAATTTGCTCAAATGTATTTGTTCATTGTTCGTTTAAAGTCTGCTTTCCATGTAGGCATGGGTTGGACGGTTTGACATGGAGTTGGCCAGCAGGGAGCAGTCCAGACTCCAACTGTCTGTTGTGGCGTGGTCTCTACAGCTGGATGCCCTTCCTAATGCCAACCACTTAACAGAATGTGCTGGGTTCTTATTATCTTATTAGATGTCACTGGCATGAATTGTTCCTTGAAAAATCTAGTTTTATATTCCCCTATAGTAGTGGTTGTGGAGGCTTATGGATTAGTGGTTAGGCTGGTGGACTCATGATCATAAGATTATGGTTTTGATTTCTGTACTGAGTGATGCATTATGTTCTTGAGCAAAACTCTTCATTTTACTCATTTCACATTGCTCCAGTCCACGCCGTAGGGGAAAAAGGGGTAATACTGCAATGGCCCAGCATCCCATCCAGGAATGAATAAGTACACCAGAGAAACCAGGAAACCATCCTATGCTCCTAACAGAGTAATGTGGACTGACCATAGTTGTGGTTTCCAGCATTTTGTAAGAGAATGTGGAGGCACATGGCTTAGTGGTTATTCTCCGACACATATTGTAATTTTGATGAGGTTTTTTTTAAGAGAATGTGTGGTTAAGCCTTTTGAGACACACAGTGTTTTGGTATGTATAGGCTGTGTGGTTAAGAAGCTTGCTTCCCAACCACATAGTTCTGGGTTCATTCCCACTGCATGGCACCTTGGGCAAGTATCTCCTACTCTAATCTCGGCTTGACCATGATTGTAAGATAGTGGTTTTGATTCCTGGAGCAGGCGACGCGTATTTTTCAGTAAAACACTTTATTTCACATTGCTCCAGTTCACCCAGCTGGTAAATATGAGTTGTCCTGTGATGGACTGGCGTCCCATCCCGGTGGGGAATTTATATTCCACGGGCATCAGGAAACCAGCTTTTATGAGTCGGTATGACAAAAGGTGACTTTACCTCTAACTTTACTTATTTTGTAAGAGAACACTTCTATCTGCAAAGTTGCATTTAAAAAAAAAACCCTCCCTCTGTTTTTGCAAAATAAGAAAAGCCTCGGGCCGACCAAAGCCTTGTGAGTGGATTTGGTAGATGGAAACTGAAAGAAGCCCGTCGTATATATGTATATATATATATGCGTTGTGTGGTGTTTGTGTGTCTGTGTTTGACCCCCTAGCATTGCTTGACAACCGATGCGGTGTGGTTTATGTCCCCGTTACTTAGCGGTTCGGCAAAAGAGACCGATAGAATAAGTACTGGGCTTATAAAAGAATAAGTCCCGGGGTCGAGTTGCTCGATTAAAGGCGGTGCTCCAGCATGGCCGCAGTCAAATGACTGAAACAAGTGAAAGAGTAAAAAGAGTAAAGAAAGAAAGAACTTAGCAGATTATTTTGTTAAAAACAAACTAATTTTGTGCAGTAATTTATTATCCATAATTTCCTAACCTGCCCAAGCCTGTATGTGGCTCTTTTAATACTTGCCAGGGTTAATAGCTCCTATGTTAAATTTATATGGGAACTATCTAAGAAAGTAAGGAATTATATTTAGGTTAATATCATTAATGGATATAATAATAATAATAACAACAGTGTCTTAGTCGAACAATTCAACCCCAAGATGTTTTTCTTTTAAAACCTGGTACTTATTCTATCAGTCTCTCTGCTGAACAGTGGTGTAAACACATCAACACACACACATGGATATATACATAAACATACATACATATACATATAGATATATGTAATATATATATATGTGTGTGTGTGTGTGTGTATACATACATATATATATATCTTTTCTCTCTTTTACTTGTTTCAGTCATTTGACTGCGGCCATGCTGGAGCACCGCCTTTAGTCGAGCAAATCGAACCCGGGACTTATTCTTTGTAAGCCCAGTACTTATTCTATCGGTCTCTTTTTGCTGAACCGCTAAGTGACGGGGACGTAAACACACCAGCATTGGTGTCAAGCAATGCTAGGGGGACAAACACAGACACACAAACACACACACGCATATATATATATATACATATATACGATGGGCTTCTTTCAGTTTCTGTCTACCAAATCCACTCACAAGGCTTTGGTCGGCCCGAGGCTATAGTAGAAGACACTTGCCCAAGGTGCCACGCAGTGGGACTGAACCCAGAACCATGTGGTTGGTAAGCAAGCTACTTACCACACAGCCACTCCTGCGCCATATATATATATACATACAAATATACAACGGGCTTCACTCAGATTTTGCCTACAACATCCACTTACAAGGCTTTGGTTGGCCTGAGGCCACAGAAGAAAACACTTGCCCCTGGTGCCACACAGTGGAACTGAACCTGGGACCATGTGGTTGGGAAGCAAGCTTCTTACCACACAGCCAGATACACATGTATAATAAATAGTAAATATGTGTATATCTATACACACACACATGCATATATGGGTACAGGACATCACTAACTGTGCAAATAACATGAAATACGTAAACAAACTAGTTAAGTATGTAAATAATGAGAAAAAAATAGCAAACAGGATAAGTAAACACAGAGAAAGGACTCTTCATCAGTTGTCGGCTGTCTATCTACTCCTCATTTCAAGCAGTCAAATGACTGAAACAAGTAAATGAGAGAAAAGATATATATATGTATGTCTATACACACACACACACACATATATATATATATATACATATATCTATATGTATATGTATGTATGTATGTTTATGTATATATCCATGTGTGTGTGTGTCGATGTGTTTACACCACTGTTCAGCAGAGAGACTGATAGAATAAGTACCAGGTTTTAAAAGAAAAACATCTTGGGGTTGAAATGAGTTGCTCAGAGTTGCTGAAGCATGGAATAAACATGGAGCACCGCCTTTAGTCGAACAAATTGACCCCAGGACTTATTCTTTGTAAGCCTAGGACTTATTCTATCGGTCTCTTTTGCCGAACCACTGAGTTATGGGGACGTAAACACACCACCATCAGTTGTCAAGCAATGGTGGGGGAGGGACAAACATATACATATATATACGATGGGCTTTTTTCAGTTTCTGTCTACCAAATCCACTTACAAGGCTTTGGTCAGCCTGAGGCTATAGTAGAAGACACTTGCCCAAGGTGCCATGCAGTGGGACTGAACCTGGAACTATATGGTTGGTAAGCAAGCTACTTACCACACAGCCACTCCTGATATATATATATATATATGGTAAGGAGTTGAATTCTCAACCACATGGTTCTCAGTTCAGTCTCACACCACTGTGTGGCATCTTGAGTAGGTTGTCCTCTACTATAGCTCTGGGTCAAACCAAAGCCTTGTGAGTGGATTTGGCAGATAGAAACTGAAAGAAGTCCATTGTATATACAAATCCAGCCCAAATATTCTAGTTGTAATTTTTTTTTTAATTTTAATTTTTAAAAATTTTTATTATTATGTTCAAACTGGCCAGATCCAGCCTTTCAAACCAACCGCAAAAATTAGCAATCACATCACTGAAATCTCGAAGCTACGAGATAATGCATGATTAAATTCGGAACAATGTGAATAATGTAAGTATTGCATTGTGCTTGGAGGAGGAGGGAGGAAGATGATGAGGAGGAGGAGGAGGAAGGTGGAGGAGGGAGAGGAGGAGGAAGGGGAAGAAGATGAGGAGGAAGAGGGGGAGAAGGAAGAGAAGGTGGATGAAGAGGAAGGGAAGGAAGATGAGGAGGAAGAGGGGGAGAAGGAAGAGAAGGTGGATGAAGAGGAAGGGAAGGAAGATGAGGAGGAAGAGGGGAGAAGGAAGAGAAGGTGGATGAAGAGGAAGGGAAGGAAGATGAGGAGGAAGAGGGGGAGAAGTAAGAGGAGGAGAGGAAAATGAGGAGGAGGAGGGGAGAAGTAAGAGGAGGAGGAGAGGAAAATGAGGAGGAGGAAGATGAGGAGAAGGAGGAGGAGAGGCTACTATGCAACTCTCAGTTCTTGCCTAAGTTCTCAATACAACAGATGCTGGATCGATCCTTGCACATCATTCATTGTCAGTTGATAAAGATAAGCAAATTCTTTTTGAGGTTTCGTTTTGTTTTTTGCTTTCGTTTTTTTTTTTAATCATAAGTTTAGAGTTGATATTCTTATACTTCGCTCTAATCTTAAGAATTCAATACACATATCGATATGATCTTTGTGATTTACACTGAAGGGATCAATGTAATTTAAAACTGAAAGGGAGTGGTGGTGGTGGTGTTGGTAGGGGATGGAGAAAATAATCATACTCTACAAAGCAACAACGATGGCATTAATTATTACTTTAGTAATATATACGTGTATATATATATAATATATATATATATATATAATATATATATATATACACAATACATATTACTAGATCTCTCTTATCATGATTAATTAAAAGGAGGTTTCTGTAATTATGATTTGAATATCAAAACAAATCAATTAAATCTCTTGAAGTTAATTATTTATTATGCTTACTTTGTGGATTCTGATGTCAATGAAACCTCGTTAGAGTGAATGCGAAATTGAGGAATTTGATGGATGAATATGAGCATGTTTAAATCAGTTTGATACTAGCCTACCCTCTGATTCTAACCTACCACTCCTCTGGTTCTGTGATACGAAACCGCTAATTTCAATGTGTTTTGTGTTTAGTAGATCAAAACCTTTCGGTGATAATTTTGTGTTAGATAACAGTTTGAGTAGAAAAATGGTTAGAACACATGATTATAGTGTTTTAGTTGTGTTTTACTAAAAAAAAAAAAAAAAGCTTCACTGCTTTCCTTTGTCATCATCATCATCATCATCATATATAAATATATATATGAATGTATATATGTGTGAATGTATATGTGTGTATATGTAAATGTATATCTATATCTATATATGTGTGTATGTATGTATGTATGTATCTATCTATACATATATATATATATATACACACACACACACATATATGTATATATAAACATATATATGTATATCTATCTATCAGTCTGTCTGTCTCTGTCTGTCTGTCTCTGTCTCTCTCTGTCTGTCTCTCTCTCTCTCTCTCTCTCTCTCTATATATATATAATATATATATTATATATATATACACACACACACATATATATATATAATTATTATTAATAATAAAGAATATGGAGACTTGTACATCCGAAAACTTCTTCTATAGTTATATACACCATATTATAATAACCTACACGTGTTTCTGTGCAGTGAGTAGTCGCTGCAGTGGAAACACATGTACGTCATTATAACATGCTGTATATAGCTATAAAATAAATTTTCTAGATGTACAAGTCTCTATACCCTTTATTATTAATAATAATAATATATACTCCAGCCAATTTTTACTGTCCAGTGAAGAGTACATGGACTTACTCATTGGAAAAATTCACAGAGTGACTAGCAACAAATTGTAGTCACAGATGTTAAATACTGATTGTAATGGTTAGCCATTAACTGGATCTTAACTGAGAGCTACTATAGTATCCACCCAGATAACATGTCCCTTCAATATATATATATATATCTTTTTACTCTTTTACTTGTTTCAGTCATTTGACTGTGGCCATGCTGGAGCACCGCCTTTAGTCGAGCAAATCGACCCCAGGACTTATTCTTTGGAAGCCTAGTACTTATTCTATTGGTCTCTTTTGCTGAACCGCTAGGTTATGGGGATGTAAACACACCAGCATCAGTTGTCAAGCAATGTTGGGAGGACAAACGCAGACAAGCAAACACACACATACATATATATACATATATATGACGGGCTTCTTTCACTTTCCGTCTACCAAATCCACTCACAAGGCTTTGGTCGGCCCGAGGCTATAGTAGAAGACACTTGCTCAAGGTGCCACGCAGTGGGACTGAACCCGGGACCATGTGGTTCGTAAGGAAGCTACTTACCACACAGCCACTCCTACGCCTATATATATATATGATTCAGTCTCAGGTTCAGCCCCACTGCATGGAACCCAGGGCACATGTCTTCTACTATAGCCCTGGGCTGACCAATGTCTTGTGAATGAATTTGGTAGATGGAAACTGTGTGGAAGTCTGCCATGGATTAGTTCCTAGCTGCAAGTAACAGCAGTGCTTGCATTCACATGTATTCTGTTTACTTGCGTGTTTTCATTTTCATTTCTTTCTGTATTTCGTCTTTACACAGTACTGCCTGTTGGCCGGTGTTTGTTTGTTTTCATCCCTACAGCTTAACAGTTTAGCAAAACAGAAACTGATAGAGAAACTACAATATTTAAAAAATTAAGTTACAGGATTCTTTCATCAACTACAAAGTGGTGCTCCAGTGGGGTCACACTTCAATCAACTGACACCGTTAAAAGTGTCAAAGAATAAGGAATCATAAGATTTCACGGGAGAAAAACAAGAATAATGAAGTCACTTTTATTGCAAAATAGAGAAAAGTAAAAAGAATTGTGTGGTTAAGAGGTTTGCATTGCAACCGTGTGGTTTCAGGTTCAGTCCCACTGTGTGGCACCTTGGGCAAGTGTCATAAACTATAGTCTATGACCAACCAAAATCTTGTGAGTGAATTTAGTAGATGGGAATAGTGTGGAAGTTCATTGTTTATATAGATACACACATACATAGATATACATGCATATACCTGTGTGTGTGTGTATTTACATATATACACATACACACATATAAATATACATATATATATTTATAATATATATATATATATATATATATACACATATATACACACACATATACATATAAATATGCATACACACGCATTAGATATACGTATACATACATACAGATATATATATATAATATATATATTTGCACGCATAAATATACATATATATATATACACATATGCATATAAACATGCATACACACACATACATATTAATATGCATGTATGTACCATACACACACACACACATATAAACATATGCACACATACACATATACTGACACATACATATGTACATCCATACATGCATACATACACACATGCATGCATGGAAACATACATACATATGCAACATAACAAGCTTCTGTACAGTTTACATCAATCCCATTAATTTACAAGGCATTTATTGACCTGGGGCTATAGAAGTCACATGGCGAAAGTGCCTTCCTGTGAGACTGAACCCAAAACCACATATTTGCAAAGCAAACTTCTTAACCACACAGCAATTAAAAGTTGTTGTTTGTTTATTTTATAATTCCCAAGCAAAGATACAAATCATTTTTTATCTTTTTAATATATTTTGATAATCCAGTGACAGCCACTGCTCAATATCATCCAATATATCCTTTTCTCATTTAAAACAATAAGATGCAGTTTGAACGAGATTTGACTGCTATTTCTAGCAGACTGAGCAACAACACAGAGAATTTGCTTCAATGAGTGATCTCAAGTTTATGAGTAGGATACCGAATGACAAAGTCAAGAGGTTGGTGGGAGTAGAGTAGAACCTTTCACCAAGGCTGTATAATGCCCATGGCTAAAACACATAACTCTCAGCTGCCAATCCACCAAGCTGTAAGTAGCTACACTCACTAGTAGAGACAGCAGTGGCAGCAACATCATTCTGGAACTGACAAAAGATTTGTTGGCTTGCAGGACTGAGTTTAATTGCTCCTGTCAGAAAGGCTTCCTTGCAATAGACCAACATCCATAACCTGGAGAAGATTTATCCCTTGTTCTACTTTATGCTGTGTAAACCAGGGAGATAAGCATTGACTATATTTTGATTTAGTAATGTTTAATCCCTTAAATGTTGTTTATAGTTTCAGAAAAACACCCCGTCAATAAATTCACACATTGCCAAATGGCTGAGAATAAGAGAATGACAATTGAAATAGTCAAGGCAGTTGACTGCTGAAGGGATGACGGTGATGGTGATGGTGACGGTAACGTTGACAATGATAGTGACGGTGACAGTGGTGGTAACGTTGACAGTGGTGTTGGTGGGTGGGGAAATGTTATTTTATTGTTATTATTTGATAGTTTGGCTCATTGATTTTAAACATTTATAAGGTCTATGTATTGCCTCTTTTCCTCATGCAATTCATGCAGTAGATAATACTAACATTCAGAAATTAGTTTCAACTTAGAATGAAGATAATCGTCTTATTGGTGTTTTTCCAGGTAGATATACAGGCATTTTTTTGTTTTTTTATTTTTGAAACCTTCTAATAAATTACTCACACACATCACAACAGAAAACATTACATTCATAAATACATAGACAAACACACATACACACACATATATAGAAACACATACACACCTATACACTCATTTATGCAGACATGTCCTCAAATGCACATTTCTTTATTAGTCTATCGTTTGGTTTAGAACCAAAAGCATAGATGTCCCTAAATTAATTAGTCTAAAATTTCAAGGCCTTCACAATCTCATTTCCAATTAAACTGGCATAATGCAGTTCATGCATTAAAAAAGTTGTAATCTGAACATTGTCATAAGATATGCATCAACCACACACACATACATGTATGCATACATATACACACACACACATATACATGTATATATATATACACGCATACACACACACACATATATAGATATATAGATATATATGTGTATATAAATATATGTGTGTATATGTATATATATATATTTATACATGTGTACATACACACATATATATATCTATATACATATATATGTATGTATATATACACTCATATATATATGTATGAGTGAGTATTCATCACAACTGTCTGATGAACTGGAAGGTGAAACTCTGAGTAACAGTGTTGTGATAATTTTGCAGCTTTAATAAAAAAAGTATACATATATACATACACATATAATACAAGTGTGTGTGAGTGTTTTTGTGTGTGTGTGTATGTGTGTGTGCGTGCACTTATGTACGCATATACAATATTAGTTTATCACACCTAACATCACCAACCTTAATATCACAACGAAATTGCAGTACAATCTCTGCTAAACTGTAACTAAAAACAAATTCTAAACTGTGAACAATAACATAACAACAACATCTGGAGTGAACTCAGTGGCAAAAGTATCAAGAGCTAAATATTTGATTGTAAATATAGAGATAGAAGCGGAGAGGTAGGCCAGATAATATATCAAATGATAGATATATAGTTATATTATATATGACCTGAGGAAATGGACCTTTAGAAGAACACACAAAAGGTAAAGATGAATGGAAAATAAGCCCCACCTATGTCAGCTTGAAGAGAATGCATGAAAATTGGTGAAGATAATGAACAATAGAAAGCATTTCAAAATGAGTCCAGCAATGAAGTAATTACACATTTCTTAGATGCAGTTCAAAAGGAAGATGAGAATAAAGATTTAGATAAAATCATAGAAATTATTAATGTTATTTATCTTCAACTAACTCATGAATAGAAATGATCTTGTTAGAAGCAAAATGGCAGCAACAATCAAGAGTGTTGTTGTTCAGCTCTAGGTCATTGTTAATCGAAAATGATCTTTGATTAAATGGCACCTAAGCTACGACCATCCTTTCTTTTTAGGGGTAGATATCTAGGATTATCTTAGGAGGGTCGTTACGCTGGTAATAAACATGATGTTTGTTACTGGTATAAAGACCCACCCAAAATATACCAAAATTTGTTTCAGTGCATAAGTTAACATCAAGAATGCTGCAAACCAAACACTAACAGAAAAAAAAACAACAACAGCAAAAAAAAAGAAAAGAAAACAACATAACAAAGATAAAATATCTAAGACTACATTATCAAATAGTGAAGGCACATAGCCTAGTTGGCGAAGTTTCGTTTGTCGTAGCACACGTTTCCGTCGATTTCCGTAAAAAACTTTTATTTTTTTACATATGGCTTTGCGGGAATATTTGAAGTAATGAGAGTGAAAGAGACTAAGAGGAAGCGATTTTATGACGAGGGAATTTCTTTTTGAAGTCCCCATGTGTGTGTTTTTGATGGGGTGTGGAGACAGACAGTATGTTGTGTAAGTGAAGTGCTTCTGTTAGTGTGTGCGAAGAGACAGAGAGAGTAATGTGTGAAAGAGAGAGATAACTGAAATTTTTTACTCGGTGTATGTGTATATGTTGTGTGTGTGTGTATGTATCTATGTAAGTGTGTGTGTATATATGTGTGTGTGTGTGTGTAAGTATGTGTGTGTGTATGTATGTATGGCCGATTCAGTGTAATTTTTTACTCGGTGTATGTGTATATGTATGTCTGCATGTATGTGTGTATGTGTATGTATCTATGTATGTGTGTGTGTGTATGTATGTGTGTGTGTATGTATGTGTGTATGTATGTATGTATGTATGTATGTATGTATGTATGTATGGCCGATTCAGTGTTTACATTTTTTACGGAAATCGACGGAAACGTGTGCTACGACAAACGAAACTTCGCCACCTAGTTGTTAGAGCAATGGATTAGCGGTCCCTTGACTGTGGGTTTGAAATTCAGACCGAGCGATGTGTGTGTTTACGAGCAAAACACCTAAGCTCCATGTGGCTCCGGCAGAAGGTAATGGCAAACTTCTGCTGACTCTTTCACCACAGCTTTCTCTCACCCTTTCCTCCTGCATCTAACAGCTCACCTGTGACAGACTGGCATCCTGTCCAGGTGGGGGAAGCTCTATGCCAATGAAACCGGGAAACTGAACCTTATGAGCCAGGCATGGCTCAAGCAGGAACAAACAACAACAACAACAACAACACATAATCAAATGTGTTCAACCTAACTTGTAATGATTAGATTTGATTTGAGGGAAATCTGGTCGCCAGTTCTGAAAGGTGAAGCTGGTACATAGAAACTCGGTTGTTGTCTGGATATAAGATGTATTGTTTATGCTAGGAAAATGAACCTCTACATTTTGATTTGATATTTTAAAACTGATAAACCTTACTCAAGTTTATAAACTGAAACTTGAAACACAATCTAAATACCTTTTCAAAAAGGAATGTTTAAAGAACTGAAATTCAGATTGGTTCTTGAATTGAAATTTAGCCATGAATCTCTTCTACTGCAAGATACCTACTTGTATCCTAGTGGTTCCCAACCATTTTTTGCCTATGGATCCCTTTGCATCCTGTTTTACTAGGGTGATCCTTCATAGCCATTCAATGTTTAAAAAATCCTATATATATTTTGATGATTAAATATTATAGGCGCAAGAGTGGCTGTGTGGTAAGTAGCTTGCTTACCAGCCACATACTTTCGGGCTCAGTCCCACTGCGTGGCACCTTAGGCAAGTGTCTTCTACTATAGCCTCGGGCCGACCAAAGCCTTGTGAGTGGATTTGGTAAACAGAAACTGAAAGAAGCCCATCGTATATATGTATATATATATATTATATATTATATATATATATATATATATTATAAATATATATATATAGATAATATAATATATTATATGTATTTGTGGTGTATATGTTTGTCTCCCCAACTTCGCTTGACAACCAATGCTGGTGTGTTTATGTCCATGTAACTTAGCGGTTCGGCAAAAGAGAATAAGTACTAGTCTTACTAAAAATAAGTCCTGGGTTCAATTTGCTCAACTAAAGGCTGTGCTCCAGCATGGCCACAGTCAAATAGCTGAAAACAAGTAAAAGAGAGAGAGAGAGTAAAGAGTATTATTAGTAACTGTATCTTATGTGAATCTCGGTTGAGGTTCATTGCTTTAATCTCTCATAAACTGGCAAAAAACCCTCACTACTACACTCCCACCTCAGACAAGGGGTCTCGTCTTGTGAGTCACTTTGTGATCTCACTTGTGACAGCACCAGTAAGAGGCACCCAGTACTTTCTTATTTCTTTACTGCCCACAAGGGGCTACACATAGAGGGGACAAACAAGGACAGACAAACGGATTAAGTCGATTATATCGACTCCAGTGCATAACTGGAACTTATTTAATCGACCCCGACAGGATGAAAGGCAAAGTCGACCTCGGCAGAATTTGAACTTAGAACGTAGCGGCAGATGACATACTGCTAAGCATTTCACCCGGCATGCTAACGTTTCTGCCAGCTTGCTGTCTTAGCACCCAGAACTTTCTGTGAAGTGTTTGGCATCTAGTTGTAGAAACCATGGCAGACATTGGAGCTTGTTGCAATCAGTAAGATTGTCAGCTCCTGTCAAACCATGCAACCCATGTCAGCATGGTAAACGATTGTTAAAACATTGATGATGATGATGATGATGGTGATGATGATGATGATGATGATGATGATGATGACAATGATGATATTGATAATGACAATGATTTAAAATTCTATTTGAAAAACTGACTTCAGTTTTTTTCCTACCCATAACTCATTAAAGATTATGTAAAGGAAAACATTAACATTAAAAGGTTTATCAATTTGAAATTTAAAGAATAATAATTTTTAAAATTATAAAAACACACACAAAAAAAAAAAATGAAACAATGAAACAACGAAATTGAAAACAGACAAAAAAACAAATGTGGTAGCAGGGTGGATGGAATAATAAAGCTTCTGTTGAAATAGATTCTCATATCTAGTATTTTCAAATCTGTTGCTGCAAATCCAAATAATTTGATTGAGTATCACAAGACACAGCTGTTATTAATTCTAAAATAAAGACTTGTAAAGAAAGAAAATATTGAAACAAAAAAACAAAAAAAAAAACAAAAAAAAAAGATACAAAATTGCCTTGAAAAATATTTTAATTATGTAGTTAGTAGTTTTGCTTAGTGTGAAGAACCAAGAAATTAATTTTCGGTGTGTGAATTAGAAAGGATTTTTCTAATGATGCCGACAATTGGCAAGTTATTTTATACATTCATAAGGAAGATGAAAAATCAGCTTGGTTTGATTAACATATCACTTGCATAGCATCACTTTCCCATCTTCTCCTTTCAAGTAGCATTGTATAAAGTACTGCTCATGTAAACCATACAATTCGCTGTAAAGGTTTACATAATACAAATCTCACAAAACAAACACTTTCTGATAGATGCATTTTAAAGGCATCTCAAAAGGCACGGAAACAAAACGTAAATAAATAAATAGAATATGATAAAAATATATATGGAAAACGAAAAAAAAAAGAAGATGATCGCATTTTCTGAAAGCACATGGTAAATTGGAATTGCAGCATTGTGAAAATATTTTCACCATCGAATTCATCCAAAGATGGTTAAGGAAATTATTAAATTCTAAATTAGATGTTGGCATTAGAATTGAGTTATATAACAATTCAAAAATAAAGAATATTTTAAATTTTACCAAACTTAATATCTGGGGAAATAGTGAATAAGATATCGTATTATACAAATAATACATATTGTACGTGTCTTTTGCAGGCCTACATCTATGTTTGCCAATGTGATATATATATATATATATATATATATATATATAGGTAGGTACACACACACACACATATCCATGCATATACATATATATAAATGTGTGTGTGTGTGTATACATATGCATAAATATATATGTAAGTATACATACATATATATATATATATATATATATGTATGTATGTAAGTAATATATATGCATACAGACACATGCACACACATACACATATATATATACACACAAACACATATATATATAAATATATATGCTAATATGTGTGTGTGTGTTGTGTGTGTATACATATGCATAAATATATATGTAAATATATATATATATGGATGTGTGTATGTATGTATCAAACTATATATATGCATACACACACACATGCATACTCATATACATACACACAATCGTTTAAGCTTTGCTAAAGACAATAATAAACTGACCTTCTCTAAAAAGCCTTATCTGCAGCATAGGAACACATATGTATGCACATGATTGCATGAGTGGGAGTGCATGCAGAGTGTAAATCAAATTTTTGAGGATTAATCTACGATTGAACAGAGAATACATATTTATATTGAACAAAGTACAAAGTATATTTGAAAAGATGTAGGAAGATAATTCCGAAAGAGGAATTCTGTTTCACACAGAAGTTATTATACCGTTCACACTTTGCTGAATATAAATATGTGCGCACATACATATTAGTATTTGCACACGTACAATATATGCATACATACATACATACATACATACACACACACACACACATATATGTATATATATATGTACATACATATACATATATATATATACACACACATATATAAATATGTATAATACATATATATATATATATATATATATATATATATGTGTGTATATACACATACACACATATATATATTCATAGACACACATGCACACATAAACAAACATACATATATATGTATGTATATACATATATGTGTATGTACATACACACACACACATATATTTATGCATCCAG
>NC_043011.1:32729635-32737135 GCF_006345805.1 Octopus sinensis | reverse complement strand
GTGGGAGGGTTCCTCAACAACTTCAGCACCATGAACAATTATAGAGTGAGGGAGAAATAGATCATTAATGTTGTTTTAAGCTTTGCTCTTCGAGGAACATTCATTATTGCATTTATTCAGTGAAATGGAATTCTTTGAATGAGGCACTTATAGAAGTGATTAGTTATATGTATGCACACACACACACACACATATATATATATATATATATATATATATATATATATATGTATATATATATATATATATTATATATATATATATATATAATATATATATATAAAAGAACAAAACAGGAATTTGGTAAGTCTTTGTAGCTTAATTAGTAAAGCATTTGGAGGATGTAGATCCCATAATAACCAATTTTCTTCTTCAATGGAAAAGCATCCCATTGGAATTCAATACCCTGTGTTACTTGGCTTCCACACCCTTTGTTTGCTATTAACCTGCATGTCTTTAAAATTCTATCATTTATATATATATATATATATACATACACACACACACACATATGTATATATGTATGCATGGTATAAGTATAGGCACACATATGCACACATACATACATATACACACATTCATATATGCTCATACATACATATGAACGTATCTATCTTTTCATGTGTGTGTGTGTGTTTGTGTGTGTGTATATGTGCATATGTATCTGTGATTGTCTTATTGTGTACTGTTCTATGTCAACGGAGAGAAAGACTAAAGAAATATTTCAGTCGAAAAGAGAGCGATGCTTCACACAATCTCAGAAGGAACGGACTAGAAGAGGCAGAGAAACTG
Organism: Octopus sinensis; assembly: GCF_006345805.1. Classification (NCBI taxonomy): domain Eukaryota; kingdom Metazoa; phylum Mollusca; class Cephalopoda; order Octopoda; family Octopodidae; genus Octopus; species Octopus sinensis. Next base: position 32,736,343 of record NC_043011.1, on the reverse strand, counting down.
CAGGATAAAAGAGCAGCCATTTGGAACAAATTGAGGACAAATGAAAGCAACTGCAACAAAGACAACTGATTCATGCAATTCTGTCATCTGAAATTTCTTTCAACTGGACAAGATCATTGATGTGGACATTTCCAAATTTATGGACACTTAAAGAATTACAAATGGAAGGCTAAATCAAAGATTCTTTGTTGCTGCAAAGGAAAGGTCAGTGTTGATCCACTGGCACACACTACACCCAAACTCAGGAAGTACTTAAACAGCGCTGATCCTTGGCCATTGTTTAAAGGAAAAAAGTTTAGGAAGTATAAAATTCTTTGGATTTTAGAACATTCTTGATTTGCAGTGTTGTTTATGTTTATTCTGCGACTCAATCTGTGTTGAAAGTTCAAGGAAACACAAACTTCAGTTTCTGTTACTATAAGGCAAGATCAAGAGGATAAAGTTTGCTCAGTTTTACTTTTAAGAATCTGATGATAAACTTCAAACTAAACTGAGACTGAAACCTAATCATTACATTTTGCGAGATCTACAAATTCAACAGTTAAATTGCCAGCTTCAAAGTAGCTATTGAGCTTCCTGATGCACACAATTTTCAGATTGTCCTTCATTCTGACAAAGCCTTGAAGGCTGCTGTTGCACATTTCAAATCTTGAATCAAAGACAGTTGCAATAATTCTAAGAATAATTGTGGGAAATATCATAGCAGAGATATAAGGATTGAAAGAATCAGTGTTTGCTATGAATTCAATGCTTCTCTTCCCTATATGCTGCTCTGAAGATACAGATGGGTAACAAAATGGTCTTCACAGAACTAATACAGAAGATACACGTGGATTATTTATACAGTTTCCAGGTATGAGGGGATGTTATCATGAAACGCACGAAACTAAAGCTCCGGTCTGCATTGGCTGCATTAGCCATTGATGAACATGAAGGGTTGAATATTTTTAGCGCCACTTGAAGATAATTAAATCCAACCTAAAAATTTTTACTTCACAATAAAAATAGAATTACTATAAAGAAAATTTACCATATTTGGTGGGCGAGCAGCAATCATTTAGCCCACCTGGAATAAACATTCTTGCTTAGCTTATAGCCTTAACTGTACAATACTAAATCAACCTAAACATTTATGGATGTCAACATAATGGAACTGAGGTAATTCTTACTAACAGCTTTAGCAAGTCAACCATTTCCACTATAAAGAGATGCATGGAGAGGAGCAAAAATGCTGTGTGTTATCCCATTATCTATTGTTAGGCCATAAATAATGGGATAACTGGGCTAATGAATCCAGTGAAACATTTGAGGAAAGCCATCTACTATATTGTATTTACAAGTTCAAGAGCAAGGACACACAAGAAAGAATGTATCTTATTAACAGGCTCTATTTTTTTAATGCTGGAATCTTCAAGACCACAAGAATGTAGTCTCATAAAATGACTTGATGAAACATCATATTTTAGTGAAGTTTAAAGACATACATAGCCACAGATGAATGGGACTCCCATGAAATTATGGCAGAAAGCTAACAAAACCAGAAAATATTGATACGGTTGCCTGGTCAATATTTCTGCCCTCGTAACTAATCCAACAATTATTTCTATCCATTAAATCCACAATTTATTTTGGAGCAAATGGCCATCAAAGTCCCAGGTCATCCTTGACTGAACAAACATATGATCAAAAGAATTCCAACCATAACCAAGATCAAAAGCATTCCAACCATGACCATCCTGTCTTTTTTGGGTTATCAAAGACTACTTTATTCAATAAGCACTTTTCTATTGTTTTCTCATTTTTTTTTTCTGAAGATGGTAGGGTCTGATTTGAGGGAGATTTGGCTGCTACTTCTAGAGTGTTGTCTGACCACATAGTGGTTCTATCACTGGTTTGTGAGTTCTGGCATTACTCCAATAATTATTCTACTTACAGAAGGCATTTGTCATATGCTGTAAATGAAAACTCATGAACTAAGATTTAGAAACCCAAACACCGGTGTTGACGAAACAATAAATACCCTATGTAGACTCAAGTATGAGATTCATAAAGAGTTGTCTACAGTGTAAGAATCTATCAATTACATTGGCAAATATATTATATATAAACAGGTCGGATCAAATGTGTATGATCAAGAGACTGTCATTGAGAGCTTAAGAGTTGTCAAAACAAAGTACTTATTATCCAATGAAACAGTCTGTCATATTGCTTCATGTGAAAGCGACAATGAAGGGGGATCTGGTTGACTTTGCTGAGACAGCATCATCATCATCATCATCACCATCATCGCCAACATCACCACCATCACCATTACCATCGTCATCAGCATCGTCATTGACATCATCAGTGCCAGTATCATCATCATCACCATCAACATCCCCATCAGCATCGTCAGCATCACTATCGTCATCATCTTCCTCAGCATCAACATCATCAGCATTGCCAACATCACCACCACCATCATCACCATCAGCATCATCGTCAGCATCATCATCAGTAATTTTCCATGAGTGGATACCCTTCCTGTCACCAACCCTCACCTGTTTCCAAGCAAGGTGATATTTCCCCCATGGCTGGACATCTACTCACAAGGCTTTGTCGGCCAGGGGTTGTAGTAGACGACACTTGCCCAAGGTGCTGTGGAGTGGGACTGAACCCAAAACCATATAGTTAGACAGTGAGCTTCTTAACCTCAAAGCCATCCCTCCACTTACCAATTAGTAAGAATTACCAAAGTTTCTTTGAGTTGGAATCAATAAATGTTTAGATTATGTACATTCTGGAAGTGTTAAAGGAATTCCATACCAATCCATCGAAAATCATTTCATCTTTTATATTCTATTCATTTCATTCTTTAAACTGCAGCCATGTGTGGTGTGTGTGTGGGGGGGGGGCAGCCCCTTGAAGGGTTTTACTCAAACAAATCGAACCCCAGTACTTATTGATTAAACCCTGGTGTACTTATTCTATCTCTCTCCCTTTTGCCAAACTAGCTAAGTTGTGGGGACATAAACAAACCAATTATTGGTTGTCAAGCGATAATGGGCGTCAAACAGAGATGAAAACACACACATACACACACGTGCACATATCTTACCAACCGCATATACTTAATGTGTGTGTTACCAACTACCAAATCCACTCACAAGGCTTTGGTCGGCCCGATGCTATAGTAGAAGACACTTGCCCAAGGTGCCAAGCAGTGGGACTGAACCCGGAACCATGTGGTTGGTAAGCAAACAACTTACCACACAGCTGTTAATTTTTGTTTCAAACACCAGCTTAATAATAGCAAAGTTGTTTTATTAAATTTTCCATTATTTTTGAAATTATTTGAAATAAAGGCAGCATATTTCAACAGTTGAATATGAAGTAACTTGAGTGTGGTTTGTCTGCTATTTCTCACATGTAGAGCAATCCCACAGGAGTTCTCTCAAAAGAGACATGTTTAAGTACATGGTAAGATTTCTGTGGACCACATTTTATGATTTTGCTTCTACAACATTAACTGGACAATTAGATAACCTACAATTTTAAAGTTTAAAGCTTTGACTTCTGCCATATCTTTTCACTCTTAAACATTCCAGCCAAAAATGGGGACTTCTGTATCAATGGATCTCAAATGGTGAACATCCAGATGTATCATGGAGTACAACAGATGTTTAAAGATATAATTTAAGTTCTTTGAAAAATCGATATAGAATTAATTATTCATAATTTTGTTATATACAAGACTTCGTAGTAACACGAAGGACATTTAGCCATAGAAAACCTGCCTAAGTAAATACTGTCTGACCCATGCAAACATGGAAAATTGGATGTTAAAACAATGATGACACAAGACTGCTTAACAACAGAAGCTAATGACATGGACAGACAGATAGGTGGTTAAGAAGTTTGCATTTCAACCATGCAGTCTTGAGTTCAGTTCTACTTTAGGTAAGTGTCTTCTACTGTAGTCCTGGTAGATGGAAACTGTAATCTTGTCAAATATATTTCTCTATATATAAACAATTGTAGTGTGGAAGGTGTTTATAAGCAATTTAAGAAACACACAAAACCTGTTCGATTCACTTCAACATTAAAATTTGATTTGTCAAAATATTTTCGTCACTTTGAGACCACGACCTGTTCACTGACAAAATTGCGTGAACAAAATTGTCAGTGAACAGGTCACGGTCTCAAAGCGATGAAAATATTTCGACAAATTAAATTTAAATGTTGAAGTAAATCTATCAGTTTTTGTGTGTTTCTTAAATGGCTTATAAACACCTACCACGCTGCAATTGTTTTTGTTCCAGCACACGATCTCAGATCAGGTCACTTGCTATGCAAGTACATCTCCATAATATACACACACACACATACATACATATGAAGGTGCATAGCCTAGTTGTTAGGGTGCTGCACTCACAATCATGAGATCATAATTTCAAATCCTAGACCAGGTTGTGTGTTGCGTTGTTGAGCAAAACACTTCATCTCTTGTTGCTTTACAATCTCTTCAACACCTGACACGTGGTACACCGAGCACCTGTTCAGGTAACGTTGCTTTGTCTGAGGAAGTGAGCTAATGTACAACACATACATTTGATACACATCATTTATACAGGTCATTCAACAAAAAAAGCTGAACATTCATATGTTGTCTTTCGCAGGAAAGTCCATCATCATATATATATATATACAAAATTAAGAGGAATGACCACTAAAGTGGACACCCTATATGCTAAACATAGATGTCAAATCGCCATTACCACGAAGAATGTGTTCTCAAGAACTGTGAGTCACTACTTTATATATCATTCAACCTATTAAATATAGCAGTCAAATCTCCCTCAAAACCTCTACTCTAATCACATTGGCTCTCAAACAGTACATACTGTGGTACACTTGTGCGTAAAATGTAACCAAGTGGTTGGGTACTCCGTCAGTTATGATGACACGTGTTCCAGTTGATTCAACCAACAGAACAGCTTGTTCATGAAATTAATGAGCAAGAGACTGAGTACTCCATAAACACATAAACACATGCAGTTCTATATTTAAAACGGGCATATGGCATGGTGGTTAAAAGTTCAGGCTACTAACTCCAAGATTCCGAGTTCGATTCCAAGCAGTGACCTGAACACTAACAATAATAACAATAATAATAATAATAATAATATTAATAATAATAACAACAACATCGAAAAATACCTTAGGAATGAGAACCCAGGTTTGAAATTTCCCCAAGGTACCTGAAGAAGGCTGGAGGGTATATCAGCCAAAACGTTGTGTTAACAACAAACAAGATGAGGACAAATATCCGTTGAATGTAATTAATGTAATTAATGTGAATAATGTACATAAACACATGTACTCTTAATGTAGTTCTCAGGGAGATCCAGGGTGACAAACCAAATGAGACAGGGCTGGTCTTTGAACTACAGGTTCAACTAATTTTTACCAGTTGACTGAACTGGAGCAACAATGAAATTAGTATCTTGTTAAAGAACACAGCACGCCACTAGTAATCAAACTACCGACCTTACAATCTAAGCCATGTGCCTTCACTGTTGCTAAGCACACTATGAAATTAAAATTATTATATTTTCTAAAAATGTGAAAACTATAAAAATGAAATTCTAAATATAAATCTTGATGACTATTTTTCATATGCTCTTTTACTCTTTTACTTGTTTCAGTCATTTGACTCATGGCCATGCTGGAGCACCGCCTTTAGTCAAACAAATCGACCCCAGGACTTATTCTTTGTAAGCCTAGTACTTATTCTATCAGTCTCTTTCGGCCAAACTGCTAAGTTACGGGGACGTAAACACACCAGCACCGGTTGTCAAGCGATGTTAGGAGGACAAACACAGACACACAAACACACACACATATATGCATATACATATATACAACAGACTTCATTCAGTTTCCATCTACCAAATCTACTCACAAGGCTTTAGTCAGCCTGAGGCTATAGTAGAAGACACTTGCCAAGATGCCATGCAGTGGGACTGAACCCAGAACCATGTGGTTGGTAAGCAAGCTACTTACCACACAGCCACTCCTGCGCCTATATATTGAACAAAATTTTCTGTTGCTTAACTTATTTATATTTATACACTAAAAATATTCAAATATCTATTTGTTTCATCAGATTATTTTATATTTTTGCATGCAATGTGTCAAAATGCTCTTATAGGATTTAACCATTTAACATAGAGATTATTCTGTCAAATGTAATACTTATTAAATAATATTGTTTTGAATTAATCATGCATAAATCCTGTAGCTTCAAGATTTCAATGATGTAATTATTACTTTTTAGAATGATGTTGTAGGGAAGGTACAAGAGGCCAGATCTGGCCAGCTTAAATGCTAATGGGTTTAATCTTTAGCATTCAGGTTACTCTGTTAAATGTGATGCTTATTTATTCACATCGTTTTGAATTAAAAAGCATTATTCTGTAGCTTTGAGATTTTGATAATGTGATTGTCAATTTTTAGAATGACATAGTAGAGTAGGTGTGAAAGGTCAGAGCTGACCAGTTCAAACATAGAACATACAGAATATTTTGGGCCAGATATTACTGTTTTAAATGTTAGAGGGTTAAATCAGTGATGTGTAGCTCAGGTCCAGAAGGTGGTCCGCAAAAGTCATCTGGAAGGATCATCATATTTGTTCTTTGAAAGTATGCTTTACAATACATGTGTGGG
>NC_043011.1:32697135-32724635 GCF_006345805.1 Octopus sinensis | reverse complement strand
AATAATAACCCTTTCCATTATAGGTACAAGGCATGAAATTTGGGGGAGGGGGATAGTCAATTACACTGACCCCACTACTCAACTGGTACTTATTTTATCGACCCCCTTCCCCAAAGGATAAAAGGCAAAGTCGACCTCGGCTGAATTTGAACTCAGAACAAATAGACAGACAAAATGTTTCTAAGCATTTCACCCAACATATTAATGATTCTGCCAGCTCACTGCCTTAACAAAAACAATAATAATAATAATAATAATAATAATAATAATAATAATAATAAATGCCCTGATGCAGTACCAGGCAGTGGCTCTCATGGCTTCTGATCTTAACTGATTGAAAGTGTTATCATGTACATTGTTTTGTCTTGGTATAAAAGATGGGCTACAGCAAATATTCTGCTCAATACCACAGATTTGCTTGTCAGTTGTTTGACCTTAACCAGTTGAGCATGTCCCTTAGTGGCTGACGATATGTGCATATCTGATCACGAGCAGAAGTAGTGGGGGAGCATCATAGCCATGTGTTGAGAGGGATTCTTTGGGGTTTGAATAATTCACCTCTGGAAACATGGGTGGTTCTTTCAACATCCTTACACAACCCTTATTCAGGGACCTTTTGAGCGGGATGGGCTACTCAACCTGAAGAAAATTCTAACTGGGCCCCACCTGCAAGGTCATGTGCTGTTTATCTTGATATGAGATCACCATGTCGCGCACATATGGTTGTGATGCATGTGCCTTATGTACCCTTATCAGACGGGTAGTCATGATGGGTATATTGGGCTTCGTATATTTTACCCCAGTGTCACTTTGATGGCATGCACTGCTCTCTCACTCAATAATAATAATAATAATAATAATAATAATAATAATAATAAACCTTTCTACTAAAGGCAAAAGGCCTGAAATTTTGAGGGAAGGGACTAGTTGAATACCTTGCCCCCAGTGATTCACTGGTACTTAATTTATTGACCTTGAAAGGATGAAAGGCAACGTCAACCCCGGCTGAATTTGAACTCAGAATGTAAAGATGGACAAAATGTTGCTAAGCATTTCAACCAGTGTGCTTACAATTCTGCTAGCTCACCACCTTAATAATAATATAATAATAATAATAATAATAATAATAATTAGGGAAATATATCTAACTGTTTTGCCTATGGCTTTATGTCTAATTATGATATTATTTAAAGCTGAGAGGGAGGAACTGACTTTGTATTCGATATGATTTTGACACCACTTATTTCTGAGAGTAAATCACAGCAAGAACAATTTGGTCTTTGATCTCCCCCAAAGGCATAAAAATACATAAATAAAATATAAAATATACCAATAACATGACTGTATTTGTGTTTATCATCTTTATTCTAACCACCTCTGTGACAACAATGTCATTTACCTCAGAAAGGAAATTTTAGGGAAGACGGTCAGGAATGCTTTATTGATATATATTTTTTTCTTTTCTGTTTAGTGTCAGCCAACTCATAATGTTTCTCAAGGCCTTTGAGACTGGTAGAGAGGAAAGAAGGAAGGAAGTTATGTGGAGGCGGAAGATCTACCTAGAACGCTTGCCAAAGAGTGGACTTATTCAAGACCCAGATGACAGTATTAAAGCTTGTGATGGATTAATTCCACCGCCCAAGAAGAGAAGCAAACCCTCGATGGCATTCCATAATATTTCTTTCTGCATATTCTTTTACACGTTTCAGTCATTTGACTGTGGCCATGCTGGAGCATCGCCTTAAGGGGTTTTAGCCAAAGAAATTGACCCCAGGACTTGTCCTTAGTAAGCCAGGTATTTATTCTATCGGTCTTTTTTGCTGAACTGTTAAAGTTATGGGGAGATAAACACACCAACATTGGTTGTCAAGTGATGATGGGGGGACAAACAAAGACACACACACACTTAAATATATATATATATGTATGTATGTGATAGGTAAGTGTTGATTTCTTTTCAAATGGATTTGATGTTTAGGTAGCATTTTAACAGTCAATATTAGCCAAATTTTAAAAATAAATTTCTAAGCACATGAACTATGTGTCTTTTAAAGTAAGTTTGTTTACATTTGATAATATATCTAAACATTGTCCTCAAATAAATCAAATAAATTATTTCGTAACTCAAGACTAAAACACACTTATTTTTCCTGACGAGATCTAACAATATACAGATTATTGCATCTTTTAAAGTTATAATTATTGGTGGTTCTTAAATATTGTTATATCGAAAAATATATATGTATGTAGAATATCTTTTTTTGGGGGGGAGGATATTTTTCGGTTATTTTGTTGGTTGAGGTGGTTCCTTTTATATTCTTATAGGTATATTTTTCATCTTTTAATTTGCATTAGTTTTCGAATTGTAATACAAATAAAACAAACCAAGCCTCTTTTTATTTTCCTTCTCCATATATATATATATATATATATATATATATATATATATATATATACATGTCGTTGCCAGTGCTGCTGGACTGGTTCCTGTGCTGGTGGCATGTAAAAAACACCACTTGAGCGTGGCTGTCGCCAGTACCGCCTGACTGGCCCTCATGCCGGTGGCACGTAAAAGCACCCACTACACTCTTGGAGTGGTTGGCATTAGGAAGGGCATCCAGCTGTAGAAACTCTGAATGGAGCATGGTGCAGCCATCTGGTTCACCAGTCCTCAGTCAAATCGTCCAACCCATGCTAGCATGGAAAGCGGATGTTAAACGATAATGATGATGATATACGACGGACTTCTTTCAGTGTCTGTCTACCAAATTCACTCACAAGATCTTGGTTGTCCTGAGGCTATAGTAGAATACACTTGCCGAAGGTGCTACACAGTGGGACTGAACCCAGAACCAGGTGGTTGGGAAGCAAGCTTCTTACCACACAACCACGCCTGCAATACTTTGCATTAAAAAAAAATTTTTTTATAGTCCAGCTCAGAGATGAAGTAGAAGACACTTACCCAGGGTGGCATGCAATGGGATTGAACTTAAAACCAAGTAGTTGAGAAGTAAAATCTTAAACCCCACAGCAATACTTGCAGCCCTGTCTGTTGGTTCTTATCATTCACACCAAGGTCAGCCATTACCTTTCATCTGTTCAAAGCTAATAAAATGACTGGTCATTAGTGAAGAGTATCCCTCTTCTGTGAACATTTTAATGCCACGCTTAATTACAAGTAATTACCAAAATTATCATTCCTCACTCCCCCATACCTGTCATCACCATCACCACCACCATCATTATCATCGTCATCAGCAGCAATTGCAGCATCACTATTACCCTCATCACTATCATCCCAATTATCATCATTGTCGTTATCATCCTCATCACTCTCTTCATCATCATCATCATTCCCCTCATTACTATCGCTGTCATTATCATCATCACTTTCCTCATCGTGACCATTACTCTCATCATTATTATCATAATCCCCTTCCTCATCATCATCATCATCACTGTCACCTTCATCATTACCATCACCCTCATCATCATCATCTCTACTCGTCATCATTACCATTGCCCTCATCATTATCACCATAACCATTATCCTCATCATCACTTTCCTCATTAACATCATTGTCATCATCATCATCATCATCATCATCATAATTGTCCTCCGCATCATCATCATCATCACCTTCACCTTCATCATCATTATTGTTATCATTGTCATCATCACCACTGTCATCATGATCATAATTGTCATCATTTTCATCAGTACTATGGTGCAAGAAATATAGTCCTGATATATATATATATAAAGTGCACTAACAAAAACATTTTTGATTACTAATTGTAATTATTTTCAAAAAAATGTTGAGGCACAAGAGTGGGTTTATAGGCATAGGAATGGCTTTATAGGTGAAGGAGTGACTTTTTAGGAGCAGGAATGGCTTTATAGGTGTAGGAGTGGGTGTGTGGTAAGAAGCTTGCTTCCCAACCACATGGTTCCGGGTTCATTCCCACTGTGTGGCACCTTGAGTAAGTGTCTTCTACTATAGCCTTGTAAGTGGGTTTGGTAGACGGAGACTGAAATAAGCCCATCATATATATATACATACACAAATATATATATATATACATATATACACACATACACATATATATATATATGTGTGTGTGTGTGTGTGTGTGTGTCTGTTTCTGTCCTCCCACCGTCGCTTGACAACTGATGTTGGTGTGTTTACGTCCCAGTAACTTAGCATTTCGGCAAAAGAGACCAATAAAATAAGTACCTAGGCTTACAAAGAACAAGTCCTGGAGTTGATTTGTTTGACCGAATGCTGTGCTCCAGCATGGTCGCAATCAAATGGGTGAAACAAATACAAAAATAACTGACCGAATATCTCAACTTCTTCTTTTCTTCCCTTCTCTCTCTCTCTCGGTCCCTCTTTGATGTCCTTATGAAATAAACCATCTTTGTTTTTTATGCTTAAATAAACCTTTTCTAATCATGTTAGCCTCATTGTTATTCTGTGAGTTGCACTTTTTTTTATATGAATAATGGTTTTTGATTTAGGTGCAAGGCCAGGGATTTTGAAACGAGTTGGGTGAGTAGATAGCAATTTCAGTATTTTACGAGTCCTTTATTTTTACAGACCTCACTCCCTGCTCCAAGAAGGATGAAAGGCAAAAATCCACCTCAGCGGGATTTGAACTCAGAACATAAAGGGCTTGAAAGAAATATCACAATGCAATTTTTTTCTGATGGTCTGGACTGCATTCAGATAATGTAATCCCTGGGAGAGACAACGATTATTCAATGAGCTGGCAACTAAGGGATCCCGAGAGGGACAAAAGCAAAGTTGATCTCAGTAGGATTTGAACTCATAATGTAAAAGACTGGAAGGTATACCGCAAAACATTTTTTCCAATGGTCTGGGCTGAATCCAGATTATCTGATTTTCCAAAACAAACAAGCTTCATTCAATGAGTCAACAAGAGAGAGGAAGAGAGAGAGAGAGAGAGAGAGAGAGAGAGAGAGAGAGGGACTATTAGTAACTGAAGTCCACAATAGGGTTGTAGACATTCACTTGAGCCAACAGGGAGCTGATTACAGCCATTTGAGCCAACAAGAAAGACACTGCATGGTTGCTCGATCTGCTAGAAACAGCAGCCAAATATCCCTCAAATCACACTCTGTTACTTTGTAAAAAAAAAAAAGAGGCAGGGGACGGGAAAGAATAATGTAGTTCTAATTTCCTAACTACACTATACATGAAAAGAAAAAGGAAGGAACAGCCATGAATAGAACACCTTCGAGCAGTAAGAGTCTGTTTGATCAGAACCGACCTAGGATAAGAAATACCTAACATATTCTTCTCCGAGCAATAGTTTACAGCCAGTGGTGCAGTGATACACAACCCACCAATTTCTATTCTACCATTACTACAGTGGTCTCTGCTTTTCTTAAGTTTCTAACTCTGTGCTGCCCTCTACATCGGTGTTTCTCAACCATTTTTTGCGTGTGGACCCTTTTGCTTACTACTCTATTATTTTGGTAGACCTCAATTCTAACCCCGCTAGTCATTCAATGTTTAAAATACCAGCTTTATAAATACTTCTTTCAAAATTCCTATATCGTTATCCACACATTCACTTGCGTAGGTTGAACTGTGTAAAACATTAGAAAAAGAAACCTAGCTGTTCCTTGCAAAAAAATACATTCAAAGTAACATTCTTTCATGGACCCTTAACCCTTTCGATACTAACTCCGCTGAAACCGCCTCTGGCTCTGTAGTACAAATGTCTTGTTTTCATTAATTTTGAATTAAAATCTTTCACCAAACATTAGTCAGAATTAATGTTCCTAACACTAGCTCAATGATAACTAAGTTATTTTACTAAATTCTTTGTTATATTTAAAATAATTGAGAGAAACACAGAGCATCTCAAAATGAATACAGTAACGAAAGGGTTAAAATACCATAGTAGATTCCCAATTTACTATTTTGCTCACACATACCCCCTTTGATTACTATTTTATTCCATGTTTAAAAACTAGCTTTACAGATACTTCTTTTGAAATTCCAGTTTTGTTTTTCATACATTAACTTCTGTAGATTGAATTATGAAAATATCAGAGAAAGAAACTGACCTGTTCCTTACAATAAATGCAGTCTAAGAAAAAAATTTTACAGCCCTTTAAAATACCGTAAATCCTCGAGTATAATCCGCAGTTTTTTCCCACAATTTACAGGTCAAAATCCCTAATGCGTATTATACACGAGGTTAAAAATGAAAATTATTTTCCAAGCACTGTTCAAGTCTCTATTTGCTGTCCGGCAATGTTTATTCAGGCGCATTTTGTGATGTCGGGCACGAAAATACCTTAAGCTAAGTCTGAAAGCAATGAAGTCATAAAAGAATCATCCATAACTTGCAGTAAGCAACATTTATTAAACGTTATTACTGTTATTTCTTTATTTTCTGCAAACAAAATGCACAAAAATGCTACACGTTTGCATTATGTTATATACACAATAGTAATAAAGGACGTTACCGTATACATTTTTACAAACCAAGGACATTATATAGACCTCCTTGACTCAAGTTAGAGAAAGGGTGCGTATTATACACAAGGTTTAGGTTTTTCAGAGGTACAGCACCCTAAAATTCCCCTGCATATTATACTCAAGGGTGGACTATACTCGAGGATTTACAGTACTACTTTGGACCCTCAATTTACTGTTTTGTTTGTAAGGATCCCTTAAAGTCTTACATGGACCTCCAGAGGTCATATGGATCTTGACTGAGAGCTACTGCTTTACATAAACCAACTGAATGGAACGACATTGCTTATTTTCAATGTCTCGCTTGTGTTTTATTAAATATTTCCTCCAATCTTTCCTTCTTGGAATTAGATACCCACAAGACACTCCCTGCCTGTATTTTTTTCCTGACATGAACAACCTCTATGAAGTTCAAACTGAACGCCAATCCATTTTCATCTCCCATTATGAACACTACTTTTATTCTCATTTTTGCCTCCTTAGATTAATACAGAGTATATAGATATTAAAAGAAAGGGGATCAAATATATATGAATGCATGTATATATGTATGCATGTATGTATAAGAATTTTGCAAAACAAATACATAAATGATAATATATATGTGTATGTATATCTTTATACATCTCTGTCTCTCTCATTGTTACACTCACACACACACACACACACACACTCGCATGCACAAGGATCACATGTATATATATATATATATGAATTAGGAAGAATAATTAACTCTGGTACACATAAATTCTTCTAAGACCAATATTCTTTCTCCTTGGTTGTCTCTTAGGAAAAAAAAAGAAAATAATAATAATAATAATAATAATAATAATGATAATATAGATAATAATAATAATAATAATAATGATAATAATAATAATAATAATTGCAAAACCAATATCGAGTGAGAATAAACTGCTTTATATCTGGTATATTTAATCTAGCATCTATTACCTAGAAAGAAAAAAAAAAAAGGGAAGCAAGCAAGAAAGAAAGAAAGGAAGAAAGAAAGAGAACACCTGGATAATATCACATTGATCCTTAAGACCATCATCAGCAATGACATTAATGGCTAACTGGCTTAGCTTATTGATCTATTCAATATCTGAATTATTATATAATGAGAATATTTAATTTAAACAGTGCTAAAATACTGATGGAAATCACACAGTAGCTATGTTCTATTGTGTACGTTGCTAGTTGTATTCTAATTCATTTTAAAGCATTCTGAAGGTCAATGAAAATAAAGGTTTTAGAATATTTAGGTTTTCAAAAGAATATTTACGATGATTAAATGCAAATATGAAATTATTTACTTCATATAAAATAATATTTCGGGTATTTTTTCTCTCTATTTTACCTTAAAAACAATATTATTTTCATAATGCAATCTTTATTTTAAACACTATGATCAATATGCTTTGGTATATTTTTGAAAAAACATATAAATCTTTCTTTTTTTGTTCTTTTTCTTTCATTTTTTTTTTGTCATACATTTTCTTGAAGTTATTAAAACACTTTGTTCTTTGTTATGCAAAAGTGAAAATTTCGCAAACAATGGCAATGATGATGATGATGACAAAATTTGCATAGCAAACAATTAAGAAAAATATTACTCACGAAAAATGTATCAAACTGAAAATATTTTAAATTTAGTTTCTGATAATCATATATTTTTTTATATTTTAGATAATTTTAGGATGGGCATACAGTTTAAATTATTCATATCTAAAATCATACTTATGTATGTATATATATATATATATATATTATATATATATACATATATATATATGTATATATATGTATATATATATTTATGTATATAAGGTATATGTATGTATACATGTGTATCTATATATATATACATATATATACACACACACACACATATATATGCATATATATTCACATATATACATATATATATGCATATTATGCATACATACATATATATATATACAAGCATGTATATATACATGTATTCACATATTGATATATACTTAAATATATGTATATTATGCATACATACATATATATATATATATATATATACATTTATATATATATGTATATATATATATATATGTATATATATATATATAAATATACACACACATATATATATACACATATATATATATACACATACACACACACACATATACACATGTAAAGAAAGTAAAATGATAAGGGAATTATGTCAGGAAGGTCATTAGCTTACAACCACTTCTCTTATGGCATGCAATACACTCACAGCTGAATGCGTGTGTAACACCTCATAGCTTAATCAGAGTTTCAAAAATGAGGTGCAATTTTATTTAGGAAAATGCAGGAGTGGCTGCGTGGTAAGTGGCTTGCTTTACTAACCACGCAGTTCCAGGTTCAGTACCTATTTCTTTACTACACACAAGGGGCTAAACACAGAGGGGACAAACAAGGACAGACAAACGGATTAACTCGATTACATCGACACCAGTGCATAACTGGTACTTATTTAATCGACCCCGAAAGGATGAAAGGCAAAGTCGACCTCGGCGGAATTTGAACTCAGAATGTAGCGGCAGATGAAATACCGCTCAGCATTTCGCCCGGCACGCTAACGTTTCTGCCAGCTCACCGCCTTAGGTTCAGTACCACTGCATGGTACCTTGGGGAAGTGTATTCTACTATAGTCTCAGGCCGACCAAAGCCTTGTGAGTGGATTTCATAGACGGAAACTGAAAGAAGCCCATCGTATATATATATATATATATATATATATATGTGTGTGTGTGTGTGTGTGTGTGTGTGTGTTTCTGTGTTTGTACCCCCACCATCGCTTGACAACTAATGTTGGTGTTTTTTACGTCCCCGTAACTTAGCAAAAGACAACTGATACGATAAGTACTAGGCTTACAAAAAATAAGGCCTGGGGTCAATTTGTTTGACTAAAGGCGGTGCTCCAGCATGGCCACAGTCAACTGACTGAATGAAATAAAAGAATAAAAGAGCTTAGATTTATGTGTATACACAGAAAAGCATTACCAATGATAAAACCATAAGTGTATGTAGGAAATGAATTGTAGGTGTTAATAGAGGAGAAACCTCTTCTAAAAGTGGAGTAAGATAAATTTTTATTACATACATACATACATACATACATATATATATATATATATATATATATCATCATCATTATCATTATTATGCAAATATCCATATGTATATTCACACACACACATATATATATATATAAAAATATAAATGTGCCCTTTTAAAGCCTACTCGGGCTCATGGGCCCGGTTTCCAGGTTTCTATGGTGTATGCGTTCCCCAGCTGGATGGGGTGCCAGTCCATTGCAGCATTACTCATTTTTGCCAGCTGAGTGGACTGGAGCAACATGAAATGAAGTGTTTTGGTCAAGAACACAACACGTTGTCCAGTCCAGGAATCAAAACCACAATCTTACGATCATAGTGCTGACACCCTAACCACTAAGCCACTATATATATATATATATAAGACACTGTTTATATATATATATATATATATATATATATATATATATAAGACTGGAGATAAGACCGGAGCCTGGTGCAGCCTTCTGGCTTCCCAGATCCCCGGTCGAACCGTCCAACCCATGCTAGCATGGAGAACGGACGTTAAACGATGATGATGATGATGATATATATATATATATATATATATATATATATATATACACATATATATATCAGACGCCATGATAGATCATTAGCCACTACACACATCTTTTTTTTTTTGTTTTCTCTCCTTGTTTTTTCTATGTAGCTTTCTGTAGAAGAGCGTAGGCTCCAAACGTAAAAGACTTTTTCTATTCCTGAGCGCTATACTAATACATCTGTTTGTTTTGTACACCACCTGTCTTCGTCTTTTGTTTTTTTTCGTAAACTTTCTCTCTCTCTATATATATATATACACACATACAAAGTATGGGGGTTTAGTTCACAAGTGATCTAAATGAATAGGTATGCTAGGTGAGTGCCATAATGGATTACTAAGGCTCCAAAGTTGTAGCCAAGATGGTAGGTTATGGAGCCATTGCTGGTTTCCAATATAGCAGATATATAATTGTTAAACAGGACAACAAATGTTAAGGTAACATTATTGGAAAAATTTTTTTCCAATAATAATAATGTATATGACTTGAGATGTTTGCTTTGCCTTAATGTTTGTTGTCCTCTTTAACAATCATACACACACACACACACACACACACACACACACACACACACACACATATGTGTGTATATATATACATATATATATATATACATATAATAATGATGATGATGATGATGATGATGATTTCCAAATCACAAGGCCAGCAATTTCGGGGAAGTGGGTAAGTTAATTGCATCAACCCCCAGTACTCAACTGGTATTTAATCAATGAACCCTGAAAGGATGAAAGGCAAAGTCACCCTTGAGGAATTTGAACTCAGAATGTAGTGGTTAGAGGTTGACCTGATGGTCATAAGATCATTATTACGATTCCTGGACCATGCAATGTAGTATGTTCTTGAGCAAAACACTTCATTTCACGTTGCTCTGTAATCTCTTCAACATGTGACATGTGGCACACCATGCACCTGTAAAAGCAATGTTGCTTTGATGGAGAGAATGTCTAATGGACAGCACATACATTTGATCACTATAAACAAATTATCTGTGTAGGTTGTTCAGCATGAAACCGTGAAGCCATCATCTGAAGTTTGTGCCAGGCGAGTTCACAGTATACATACATACATACATACATATATATATATATATATATATATATATATATATATATATATATATATATATATGTATATATATATAATTGTTTGTTATGATATATGGTTTGTGCCTGAGGACTATGCTTGAGGTATTTCTCAATGTATGAAACTATTTGTAATACATATAAACATGTATTCTGTCTATTAAATAGTATTTATCTCTCACCAGATAGAGTGCTTTTTTTTTCATTTTACCATCATGGGACAGTACGTGGTAAGTAGCTTGCTAACCAACCACATGGTTCCGGGATCAGTCCCACTGAGTGGCATCTTGGGCAAGTGTCTTCTGCTATAGCCCCGGGCCGACCAATGCATTGTGAGTGGATTTGGTAGACGGAAACTGAAAGAAGCCTGTCGTATATATGTATATATGTACGTGTATGTATATGTTTGTGTGTCTGTGTTTGTCCCTCTAGCATTGCTTGACAACCGATGCCGGTGTGTTTACGTCCCCGTCACTTAGCAAAAGAGACCGCTAGAATAAGTACTGGGCTTACAAAGAATAAGTCCCGGGGTCGATTTGCTCGACTAAAGGTGGTGCTCCAGCATGGCCGCAGTCAAATGACTGAAACAAGTAAAAGAGTAAAAGAGTAAAGAGAATATATTCTCTTTACTCTTTTACTCTTTTACTTGTTTCAGTCATTTGACTGCGGCCATGCTGGAGCACCACCTTTAGTCGAGCAAATCGACCCCGGGACTTATTCTTTGTAAGCCCAGTACTTATTCACACACACACACATATATATATATATATATATATATATATATATATATATAAATGTAAGGTCCAAGGATCAAGGTGTAAGATGAAAGTTAGCTTCAAGCAATCAATAGTAAACATAAAAAAAACAACTTTCAGGAACAACAGTGGTTTATTGAGACGGAAGATTATGGATTATTTTTCTTTATCAGAGAATGATGATCTGAAAAAAGTTCTTTTTATATCCCCACGGTAGGTGCCTAGGGCTGCTGAGTGTGCAGAAAAGAATTCCATAACTCATATATATATATATACATATACATACATACATATATATATATATATATATATATATATATATAAATATATGCGTAAATGTCTAACGATGAGAATGAATGCTCAACACCACAGTGGTGGATAAAATTTCCTTATTTGTGTTTTAAGGCTGCCATTGTTTTCATGTTAAGAAAACGTCGTGATATCTTAATTATTCAAGCCAATCACATGGAGAAATAGCATTCATCTCCATTTTGATTGAAGGACTTATGGACTAGCATATGAACTATGAACTTTTATGTTTCTTCTTTCTTTCATTTCTTTATTTCCTCATTTCCTTAATCTATACCCTTCACATTTTCCCTATTTGTCTCTGATGACGGAGTATCACAGAAACAGTTGTAAGACTTATAAATTTTTTAATACATAATAACGTATATGACTTGAGATGCTTGCCTTGCTTTAACATTTGTTGTCCTCTTTAACAAATATATATCCGCTATATCAGAAATCTACAATGGTTCTATAACTCCCATTTTGGCTATGAGTTTGGAGCTCTGGTAATCCGTTATAGCACTTACTCAACATACCTAGTCGTTTAGATCATCTGTGAACTAAACCCCTATGTTTTGTGTGTGTGTGTGTATATATATATATATATATAAGTTCAGCAAAAATTTAGATTCAAATGAATATGGTGCTTAATTTAGATGCACTAGAATTTTGTATGGTGTTATCCATAAAAATTTGTAGGGCGATTATAATCAAAATAAGCAACAAGAATGACTCCGGTAATTTAGTACAATCGTTTCGTACTACATCATTTTATTAAATGTTGTAAGTATTACAACAGATTTAAGATGCTGAATACTCATCAGCCAATAATAGAGATTTTCCATTAATAATTGGCTGATGAGTACTCAGCATCTTAAATCTGTTGTAATACTTACAACATTTAATAAAATGATTTAGTACGAAATGATTGTACTAAATTACCGGAGTCATTCTTGTTGCTTATTTCGACTATACATATATATATATATATATATATAAGTGAATTGGGATATATAATTCAGGTCTTTACCTCATATTGCTTTTTGTGGGGTTCTGAAGAATTAATTCCATAGAGCGCTGTGAAGGAAAAAACTGCACAGTATATGGAAATAAATTAGTAATTGTTAAATGGTAATGACACAACACAGGATTGATAATAATGGAAATTGAAGAAACCATTGCAATTTAGATGTTTTATTCTTATTATATTATATTATATGTAAGGCAGCAAGCTGACAGAATCGTTAGCATGCTTGGCAAAATGCTTAGTGGTATTTCATCTGCTGCTATATTCTGAGTTCAAATTCTGCCGAGGTTGACTTTGCCTTTCATCCATCTGGGGTTGATAAATTAAGTAACAGTCACAGAAGTCTGGTGCAGGCTTCAGCCTGGCCAGCTTTTGTGGGACTGTCCCACCCATGCTAGCATGGAACATGGATGTTAAGTGATGATGAGGATGATGATGAATACAGGGAGTTGATGTGATTGACTATTTCTCTCCCCACAAAATCCAGGCCCTGTCCATTATTATTATTATTATTATTATTATTATTATTATTATTATTATTATTATTATTAAGGTGGCAGGCTGGCAGAATCGTTAATTTGCTAGACAAAACGCTTAGTGGTATTTTGCCTGTTGCTACTACATTCTGAGTTCAAATTCTACCGAGGTCAACTTTGCCTTTCATCCTTTCGGGGTCGATAAATAAGTACCAGCGAAACACTGGGGTTCATATGATTGACTTGTCTTCTCTCCCAATTATTATTATTATTATTATTTTTATTATTATATGTCTTTTATCTTTTATATGTTTCAGTCATTAGACTGTGGCCATGCTGGGGCACTGCCTGGAAGAATTTTTAGTCAAATGAATCAATCCCAGTACTTATTCTATCAGCCCTTATTGCCGAACTGCTAAGTTACGGGTATGTAAACACAGCAACACTGGTTACCAAGTGGTGTTAGGGGACAAACACAGACACAAATCCATATATATATATATATATATATGTGTGTGTGTATATAAAAGAAAGAATAAATAGAGTCAAAAGAAAGAAGGTGTACGATTCGACAGCTGTTTAATGATTTCTACACATGTTTCGATACAACATAGATCCACATATATATTTGACTATATTTATTCTTTCCTTTTTATTTTTCACACACGAAGAATACCTAGAATTGGTAGTATACCATAATACTGCTGGCTATCTGGTAATTCTAAATGTGAACGAAATATATTGTGTACTCTAATAAGTCCTTAACAGAATACACTTCAACTAATATATATATATTTTTTTTTTTTTTTTACTTGTTTCAGTCATTTGACTGCGGCCATGCTGGAGCACCGCCTTTAGTCGAGCAAATCGACCCTGGGACTTATTCTTTGTAAGCCCAGTACTTATTCTATCGGTCTCTTTTGCCGAACCGCTAAGTGACGGGGACATAAACACACCAGCATCGGTTGTCAAGCAATGCTAGGGGGACAAACATAGACACTCACACGCATATATATATATATACATATATATGACAGGCTTCTTTCAGTTTCCGTCTACCAAATCCACTCACAAGGCATTGGTCGGCCCGGGGCTATAGCAGAAGACACTTGCCCAAGGTACCACGCAGTGGGACTGAACCCGGAACTATGTGGTTGGTTAGCAAGCTACTTACCACACAGCCACTATATATATATATATGACTGGCTTCTTTCAGTTTCCATCTACTAAATCTACTCCCAAAGACCTAATATTAATATAAAATAATGACACACTCTTGAGAAGAAACACAGTTGATGAAACTAGTGTAAAAACAAATTAACTCTTTAGCATTTAAAAGGACCATATCCGACCCAAATATTCTGCTTGTTTTACGTTCAAACAAACCAGATCAGACCTCTCACAACTATCCTAAAAATAAACAATCACATTATATTAATCTAAAAGCTACGAGATAATGCAAGATTAATTATTCAAAGCAGTGTGAATAAACAAGCATTACATTTAACAGAATAATCTGAAAACATAATCACAATTTTAGGAAGCACAGAGATTATAAAATTATATGAGATTCAAGAACCAGTTTGAGTAGAAAGAAATGGCTTAACCGTTTAGCATTCAGGTTACTCTATTAAATGTAGTGCTAATTTATTTCCATTGTTTTGAATTTTTCCAGGATTATCTTGTAGCCTTGAGATTTAGATAATGTGGCTGTATATTTTTTAGACTAACATTGTGGGATAGGTGTGAGAGGTTGGATCTGTTCAGTTTGAATATAAAACAGTGTGACTATTTTGGCCAGATATGGCTGGTTTAACTCTTTTGTTACTGTATTTATTTTGAGATGCTCTGTGTTTCTTTTAATCACTTTAAATATAACAAAGAATTTAGTAAAATAACTTAGTTGTCATTCAGCTAGTGTTAGGAACATAAATTGTGACTAAGGTTCAGTGGAAGGTTTTAATTCAAAACTTATGAAAACAAGACATTTGTACTACAGAGCCAGGGCCAGTTTCAGTTGGGTTGGTAACAAAAGGGTTAAATGCTAAATGGTTAAACTGGGAAATGATAACTTAGAGACGCAAACTTGTTTGTGATCCTTGCTTCAGTGCAATAAAAGTATTTGTGTTTCGTTTGGCTAAGCACACAGGCTCTTTATTTTTAGAGGAAGGATGAGGTGGCATTCATACTTTTCTTAAGGCAATGAAGACCCATAAATAAAATGGGTCAATTTCAAACAAGAAACTACATCAGCCATTGTTATTACATGCAGTGACCTTCATTCTTTTCTCGAACCAATTAATATTACAGATAAAATGAGTCAGCATTGATCAAGAATTAAATGAGACTCAATTTAAGACTCAGAAAGCTATTGCTATTTGCTCTTGCTCATCAGCACTTGTTTTATCTGAGTAAAATAACTATTTCTCAGACCGATTACAAGATCACAGCTTTCTTATATGAAAGTATAATCAGTTAAAATGACTCCACCGTCTGATGGTGTCCAAGTACTTAATTTATCATCCCTAGATAGATCAATGACAGGTCGGATTTGAACATAGATTGTAGGGATATGAAACGAAATTCTACAAAACAGCTAGTCCAGCAGACTCTAGCTAATGCCATGGCAATGCCCCTATATTGCAGTAAAACCTCAACAATGCATAGTGAGAATTCTAGAATGTTGATGTGTTTTATACACACAGAACTACTGATGTCAATAAATTCAAGTAATGCGTTGAATATAGCAATTAAATTAATGAAGTATGACATCTGATTAACATCTCAGATTAGAAAAGAAAGTAAGGATTTAATACTTAGAAATTAGGCCAGAGTTTCATAATCTGCTTGGACACAATACAAAAGACAAAATCATTCTGTAATCTGTCTGCGGGTAAGTAAGTATTTAACTCTTTTCATACCAATCCACCTGAAATCAACCTTGGCTCTATGAGACTAAATTCCTGTTTTAAAATGATCTATATTATAACCTTCCAGCAAAATTTCATGTTAATATATGTTCCAAACACTAGATTAATTACGACAAAGTTATTTAACTAAATTCTTCATTTTTTTCAAAATTAATTGTAACAACAACAAAATAATTCAACAAAAATATGATAACCAAAGGGCTAACCCCTTTGATACCAACCCTCTTAAAATTGCCCCTAGTTCTATGATGATTTAAAACAATCTAACTAAAAGCCTTTCATCAAAATTTCATGTTAATCCTTTTGTTACCATATTTCTGTTGAGATGCCCTTTGTTTCTTTCAATTAATTTTAAATATAACGAAGAATTAGCAAAATAATTTAGTTTATCATTAAGCTAGTGTTAGGAACATAAATTGCGACTAAGGTTTGGTGAAAGATTTTAATTCAGAACTTTTGAAAACAAGACATTTGTACTACAGAGCCAGGGGCGGTTTCAAAAGGGTTAAATCATGTTCCAAACACCAACTTAACAATGACAAAGTTACTTTATTAAATTCTTTGCTATTTTCAAAATTAATTTAAACAATTTCAACAGAAATATAGTAACTAGAGGCTTAAGTTCAGTTTTACAAGCTAACTAAATAATCAGTCATACAGAGTTCCTACTGGTAACAATGGTCACATCTACCATGCTTCCTTCCTTACGTTTTTGGGCCCCTCAACTCATGGAATGGGGTGGGAGATCATAGAAGCACTACTGCGATATATGTATGGCATGTCTTGGAGATTTTAAAACTGATGGAACCTTTCCCCTTCTATATCTGAATATAACCAATTTCTTCCAGAGAGAAAGTGAGAGCAAGATTAAGAAAAATTGACCCCAGTACAGGGCTGGTACTTTATTGACCCTGAAAGGATGAAAACCAAAGCCATAGTTGGTGGGATTTGAACTCAGAGAACAGGGTCTTCAGTCCAGTGTCCACTTGATATACCCAGATTACCATAAAACCAATTAATTAGTTTGGGGGACTGAATAATTGGCCATATTGAGTGATTTGATCAATGGACACAGCGCAATAACAATGATAAGAACTGGATCAGCAGGTCATATATTCTATGCCTGAAGAATGAAAGAATGGATGTGCATGTATGTATGTATGTATATATATATATATATAAATATATATACATATATAAATTTGTCATCATATATATATTATATATGCGTATGTGTGCATATATGTAATGTGTACCTATATATGTATATGTGTATATATATATATATATATATATATATTATATATATATATAATATATATATATATATTATATATATATATATATTATATATATATATAGGCATAGGAGTGGCTGTATGGTAAGAAGCTTACTTCCCAACCACATGGTTCCAGGTTCAGTCCCACTGTGTACCACCTTGGGCAAGTGTCTTGTACTATAGCCTTGGGTTGACCAAAGCCTTGTGAGTGGGATTGGTGGATGGAAACTGAAAGAAGCGCATCATATATAAATATGTATTTGTGTGTCTGTGTTTGCCCCCCCCCCCGCCATTGCTTGCCAACTGATGCAGGTGTGTTTACGTCCCCGTAACTTAGTTCGGCAAAAGACCCCAATAGAATAAGTACTAAGCTTACAAAGAATAAGTCCTGGGGTCAATTTGTTCAATTAAAGGCAGTGCTCCAGCATGGCTGCAGTCAAAATGATTGAACTAAGTAAAAGAATAACAGAATATATATATATAGATAGATAGATAGATAGATATGTGTATACATATATATCTATATCTATCTACCAATCTCAACATCATCATCATCATCATTTAATGTCTGTTGTCCATGCTGGCAGGGGTTGGACGGTTTGATCAGGGCTGGTAAGCTGGAAGGCTGCACCAGACTCCAGTCCGATATGGTATTGTTTCCACGGTTGAATGCTCCTCCTAACACCAACCACTCCAAGAGTGTAATAGGTGCTTTTACGTGTCACTGGCACAGGTGTCATTTGCTTGACACCAGTATCTCTTTTACTCTTTTATTTGTTTCACTCTTTTATTTGTTGACTGCAGCCATGCTGGAGCACTGCCTTTAATTGAACAAATTGACCTCAGAACTTATTCTATTGCTCTTTTTTGCCGAACCACTAAGTTATAGGGATGTAGACACACTAACATCGGTTGCCAAGTGATGGTAGGGGGGACAAACACAAACATATACATGTGTATATATATATATATATTATATATATATATATATATATATATATATATATAATGAGCTTCTTTCAGTTTCTGTCTATCAAACCCACTCACAAGGCTTTGGTCGGCCGGAAGCTATAGCAGAAGAGACATGCCCACGGTGCCACGCAGTGGGATTGAACCCGGAAGTATGTGGTTGGTAAGCAACCTACTTACCACACAGCCACTCCTGCACCTACACAAATGCTTTGGCTTGATAGCTCTTCATCTCAAGCACAAAATAATGCCAAAGGTCTCGATCATTCATCATTGCCCTTGTGGGGCCAAACGCTGAAAAGATGCTCTTTATGTGCCACCAGCACATATAATAATGGCCTCCGTGTCGGTGACACGTAAAAGGCACCATCCGAATCGTGGCCGAAGCCAGTGCCGCCTCGACTGGCTTCCGTGCCGGTGGCACGTAAAATGCACCAATCCGACCGTGGCCGATGCCAGCCTCGCCTGGCACCAGTGCAGGTGGCACGTAAAAAGCACCCACTACACTCACGGAGTGGTTGGCATTAGGAAGGGCATCCAGCTGTAGAAACATTGCCAGATAAGACCGGAGCCTGGTGCAGCCTTCTGGCTTCCCAGATCCCCGGTCGAACCGTCCAACCCATGCTAGCATGGAGAACGGACGTTAAACGATGATGATGATGAGATAGAAAGATAGATAGATAGATAGATAGATAGATAGATAGATAGATAGATAGATAGATAGATAGATAGATAGAATAGTAGGTAGGTAGGTAAAAGGGAAAAGTAGAGTTAGAGAAAAAATACGCAGGCTGCCAAGAGAGAGATGAAAGAGAAAAACTCAAAAGCAAACAAAACTTCTATATAAAAACTTATCTATAGTGATGATCCGATGACGTTCTATGTGTGAGCCTGAAACTTTATACGGAAGTTCCAAACAGGTGCTGTTATAAACAAAATATCCAAATACTACCTTAATAATCATAATTGTAGAGCAAAGAGAAGAAAGTAACCAATAAATGTGTGTGTGTGTGTGAGAGAGAGAGAGAGAGAGAGAGAGAGATAGAGAGAGAGAGAGAGAGATAGAGAGAGAGAGAGAGAGAGAGAGAGAGAGAGAGAGAGAGAGAGAGAGATGAAGTGAAATATCCAGATAGGAAAACTTAGACATCAACTTTCAGAAGGCAATTAAAAATAAATAAATAAACGGGTAAGTAAATAAATAGATAAAAAAAAAATTTATTGCTGCAGTTCATAAAACTAGAAGAGATTTTGTGTAAAATTTCTTTAAAAAAAAAACCCCCCAATACAATATTATAAAACAGGAATGACAAATTCAATTAAATTAAATTAAACAAGAAATATTTTAAATTCCCATCATCAATTTTTACTTTGGATCAAAAAACTCAACTAAAAATGAAAAAAACACGAAAAAATAGGAAGAAAATATTTGCCCAGAAATTCCAAGTATAAAAGATACATGCAGATATTTGTGAGAGCCTGTGTGTGCATATATATATATATATATATATATATATATTATATATATATATATATATATATATATCTATATATATATATCTATATATATATATATATATATATATATATAATATAGTTGTATATAATGAGGAGGTGAAATACTTTAATCATAAGTTTATTACGTAATGCAATAGAAATTTACCAGTTTAACTGGAAAGACATTTTAAGTGGCTACTGTGTTCGCCATCATGTTAATAGGAAAATTTGCTTTGCTCATTTTCCTTCATTTCCGTCAACAAAGCAACAACAACAACAACAATAATAATAATAATAATAATAATGTGTGTTTGTGAAGAAAGAAGTTACCACAAACACACAGACACACACCAGTCTAGCTACAACAAGAACTGAACTAAGTCGATAGGTTTTCTCACTATGACAATACCAGGTTAGCCTGACCTCGGTTAAAATAACACCATATTCACTCACATAGGGTATAGCATGCAGTTTTCTTCTACTTTTTGTTTTAATTTCAGTATTTTTAACGGAAGACGTTCAAATGTGACTTGCCGAGCAAAAGTAATTAGGGATGGTTTATACAACTGTAAGAAAAATGGTGATCCTCTCTCTCTCTCTCTCTCTCTGTCTCTTTCTCTCTCCCTCTCTCTGTCTCTTTCTCCCTCTGTTATATAGCAGCGATAATGCCATACCATAATTAAAAGTAACCCAGATTGTTAAGAGATAGAAAGAAATACAAGAAAAGTAATGCGGGCTGTGAAATTAAAAGTGGCTACTAAAGGCAGTTGGCTTTTTCCAACAGAGCAATTTAATAACAATGATAATAATGATGATGATGATGATGATGATGATGATGACAACGATGAAGATGATGATAATGACGATGATGATGATGATATTAAACAACAACAACAACAACCTTTTCGTCTTGCGTGAAAACAATACAAAACAACGAAAGGTAGATAAACAAGAGAAAACATAATAAGAGGAATATCAGTAAATATATATATCTAGTTGTTATACAATCTTTGAATACAGTATTTATAAAGAAACAAAAGAATATAGCCATAGCCTGTGATGGAGCCTTTAAGGAAGTCACTGAACATGCTAGAAATAGCAACCAGCTTCCCCCCTTCTCTCTCTCTCTCTCTCTCTCTTTCTGTCGCAAATCATAGTGGAACCGTACTAAGAAAGAAAGGATACATTGTACAGTGCAGTCCTAGATAAGCTACCTTTGAAAAGCAAATAATAACAAGAACAAGCAAACAAAAACAAAACAATGAAAAGATGGTCATAGCAAAGAATGAGGAGGCCTTCTTTAATCATTAGGGCCCGCTCGATCAGGGCTGACCCGGGGCTAAACTCCCAACACGATTGCGACCACCATCATTAAAGATAAACTAAGAAAACAATAGTGAAACAAAAAAAAGCTACAACTCCTCCGCTTTGTACGTATATCTTTTATCTTTTACTTGTTTCAGTCATTGGACTGCGGCCATGCTGGAACTCAGCCTCGAGTGTGTGTGTGTGTGTTAAAGAAAGACAGAAAAGGAAAAACAAAAACTTCATTAGAATGATAAACAAAGGGAAAATATTTGACAGATAGCTGTAATTGCAAAGCATTAAAGAGAGCTGTGAAGAGAAACAGTTGAAGTTTGAAAAAGAAATGTTGTTTGGAGTAGATTTGAGACGGGAAATTAATTTCGGTAAGGTTTGAAATAAAGAAGTCAAGTCTGAAATGGAATATATTTGATTGTAGAAAGCAGTGAGTAGGGAGAAAAAGATGAAAATGAAAATGGAAAAAGAAACAGAAAGAAATTTCAGAAATAAAAAAAAGTAAATGATAGATGAATAAATAAATAAATGTATAAATGAATAAATAAATAAAGTGTTTAGAAGATGTTATTAGGAAGGCGGGAAAAATAGGTTGCTTGTAGAACTGCTTGTAAAATGTGTGTAGTACGAGGAAGGGGAGAATGAGGCTTGCTGCTACCGCCATTGTCAAGTTTGTCAAGGCAAGCTAAAGGAGTTTTTTGAGGGGTCGAAAAAGGGAGAGAGAAAGAAAGAGAGAGAGAGAGAGAGAGAGATACGTAGAAAGATAGAGGCTGACAGACAAACATAGAGATGCATGAAGATACACAGAGATAAAGAGATACAGTGAGAGAGAAAGAGAGAGACACATACACACAGAGGAAAAAAGTGACATAGAGAGATGGAGAAAGATAATAGGGAGAGAGAAAAAGAGAGTTGGGGATGGGGTTAGGGAGGGGCCCCTGCAGCCAGCAAAGACACAAACAGACAGGCAGACAGACAGACACAGAGATTGAGAGATACAACGGGAGTGAGAAAGACAGAGAGAGAGAGAGAGAGAGAGTTACGGAAGGAGTTAGGGAGGGGCCCCTGCAGCCAGCAAAGACACAGACAGGCAGACAGACAGATAGATAGACAAACAGACATTAAAAAAAAAAAAAAAATAAAATAAAATAAAATAATATATAAAATTCGCGAGCGGGAGGGAAGCGGTGGGGGTAAGCAATTTGACCGGCTGTCGACAGAAAGCAAAATTTCAATGTTTCTCAATGTCTCCCCCCCCTGTCTTCATTCAGTGTTATATAGCAAAGAGGAGTGGAGGCGGCGGTGGCGGCGCGGGGGAAGGGGGGGGATTAGTTTCTTTCTAAAACTCAGGGTGGAGCGAAGAACTATGTTTTAAAAATTAAAATAAATAATACAAAAAAAAAAAAAAAGAAAATGTAGTAAAACGGAGAAAAGGGAAGTAGGGAATAGAATGTTTTAAGGTTTTTAAGGTATAGAGTTCTGAAAACAACTGGAATCCCCGTTTTCGATAATTTATTAATAAAATATATATATTCTGAATTTCAAAAGAACTGTAAAAAAAAAACAACAACAACAACACAGAAAACAAACAAATAAATATTGAATTTCTCCTTAAAAGTATTACTATTATTACACGATGCATTAATATCGCATTGTCTTGAGAAGAATATATAGACATACATATATATATATATACACACACACAATATATGTGTTTACATATACTACCACATACATACATACATACATACATACATACATATATACAAACAAGTATATGCATATATATAAATATACATACAAACATAGGTGTTATATATATATATATATATATATATATATATATACATATATATATGTATATACTTATATTTAAACGGGTGTATATAACTACATAATGTTCATGAATTTGAATTCGATACAGTTATAGGTTAAGTCATGCATGTTTACATGCATGGAATACGTGCATACACACACACACACACACACGTACATTCATACATATGTGTATATAAGTGTGTCTGAGTTTTTGTGTGTGTGCGCGCGTGTGAGGGGGGACGAGCGGCATGCGTATATGTATGTGTATGTGGGCGTGTGTAGTACCGTGTATATATATATATATGTGTGTGTGTGTGTGTGTGTGTGTGTGTACAAGTATATAAAAGTACAAACATATGAAGATACACGTGTATTAAGTGATATGTATATTTCTTTATGTGTATGTATATATATATGTGTGTTTGTGTGTGTGTATATATATATATATATATATATATGAACATATGTGCACAAAATACTTTCATACATATATCAATATATATATATATATATATATACACACACGCACATATATATATATATATATATGTACACACACACACATATGTATACGCATACAGACACACACACACACATGTATATATATATATATATATACACAAACGTATTTATGTACATATTCATTAAAGTATAAATTATGTACTATTACATGAATGCGACTCAGATACTATGGTTTATATATCTGCATACGAAGGGAAACGTGAAACTCTGAGTAACAGTTTCTTGTGATGTTTAATACACCTTTAATACAAAGAGCATATTACTCTACCTTTGGTATTCGAGTACTATTTTATCTGCCTTGTTTTGCAATGATGTGCTTAGTCATGTTTGTGTGTGTATATATATATATACACACACACACATACAAAAAGTGTTAGTGTGTGTGAACTTTATTAAGAATATCTATTTAGACTATATTTCTGTGGGTATATTCTTTGATCATCTGCAGGTGGTATATTTCAACACATATACACAATTCTTTGGCAAGGATTGAACTGGAAATCCTTTGCTATCATCTAATACACAGAAGACCATCCATAAGATAGATATGTCACAAATATGTTGACGGATAAGAGCTTTCGGGACCTACAACTGTCATTAAATACGACTTAAGGATACAAAATTGCCCATCTCTGTCTCTCTCTCTCTCTCTCTCTCTCTCTGTATATATGTATGTATATATATATATATCACATGAAGACGTTTGAATAATACATCACCCGAACTGTAGTGCATAAAAAAAAGCATCTAGAATATTGATTGAGTTTAATTAAGTCATAACCATCGTTTTGTTAGTCACAAAATTATAAATAGACATACTAAGATGTATTCTTATGTAAGTATATAAACAAGAACAATAAACTTACTTAGCGTATATATATATATATATATTATATATATGTGTGTGTGTGTGGTGTGTGTATGTGTGTGTGTGTGTGGTGTTTTGTGTATGTATATGTGTGTGCATGTATGTATATATATGTATATGGTGGCATGTATATAACATATACCTGGTAATATTAATAGTATATATATATATCTTATAATAATATATATATATATATATATATATATATATATATATATTCTTTCACTTTTCTCTGTTACTTGTTCTAGTCATTGACTGCGGCCATGCTGGAGCATCGATATATATTTGGTTAATGAGAGAGGTCGATGTTAGGTGGGTCGAAACAATCGCAGTGATTAATAGAAATTCTCGTATCTTCCATCCTCCGTCTCTCACGTCAACGAAATGCACAAGGTACACTGTGAAAGTGAACGTACTTTACCGGTAAGCAAACCGGTACATACCCTACGATTAATTACACACACACACACACACAAACGTGTGTGTATGCGTATGTTAATATTCTCTGCCTTTCTATTTTCCGTCAATCATTTTAAAAACCTGAAGAAGAGACGCTCCCCGAAACGTCGGATTTCCCACTCTTCACAGTAATGTTTTTTTTTTTGTATTCTTTCTGTCACCTCACCAATTATTACATTCCTTCCCGATGGAAATTACCACTCTCTCTCGATTCTGTTTATATATATTTAATGCCTACGTACATATGTACATACATATATATACATACATGTATATGTACATGCATGTATATTTATATATACTTACATATATATATACATATAAACGTGTATATACTTAATATACATATATGTATGCATATATATATATGTATATATATATATAAATATATATTTATATACATACATATATATGTACATATATACATATATTTATTTATATACATACGTATGTACATGTTTGTATGTATGTATATAGATATATATACATATCTATCTACGTATGTATATAGATAGATATATTTTAGTATATATATATATATATATATATGTATATACATACATACATACATTTGTGTGTGCATATACGTATTGCACATAACTTTTAAATCTATATCAATCTAAGTTTTATATAAATTATATGTAAAATGTGTGTATATATTATATATATATATATGTAATGTATATATGCATATATATATATATATATATATATATATATATATATATATATATATAGATATATATATATATATATATAGGTATAAATGATTTGCACGGACACGGTATAAAATAAATTCAGTGAGGTATATACACACATTTTGTCATAGATATATAATAATTGCATAGGTATATAGTTACATGCATGTACACACACACACACCACACACACACACACACACACACACACACACACACACACTCATACACACACACATGCATGTCTTCGTGCTTAGCTGTGTAGCACATACTATACAAACATACGCATGCAAACATCACACACTTATATAACATTTTATAAATAAATAAACATGATGTAATATGTAACTCATATATACGTGCGCGTGTCATTGTATCAATTTGTGTATGTACGCGAGTATATATACACCTACATACATATATACATATAAATATATATTTATATATATATATTCATATATATGTTACATATAATATAATATATAAACATATGTAATATGTATCTATTATAGAGTGAAAGATTTGTCATGCGTGTGTATATATATATATGTATATGTATGTAGGTATGTTTGTATGTGTGTGTTTCTATATAATGTAACCTTGCCCTCTTTTATCTATAAATCTATAAGGGTATGAAACAAAAAGGAAAAACACTAAACTATTACAACATTTTATATTTGCATATTTTCTTTCTATTTTCCTTACTTCGACTTTCCCTCCCATCCAACTCTCCTACTCTTCCTTCTCCTCCTCTTACTTTTCCTTCACCTCCTCCTCCTCCTACTCCTCCTTCTCCTTCTCCTTCTACTGCCTTGTCTTCTTTAATTTCGACTTCCCTGTTTTGTCTCTTTTACTCTCTATCTACCCCCCTTTTTTAAACCCCCCCCCCGCTCTATCTTCATTCTTTTCTCTCTCTCTCCCTCGGAAAAATCCTCTCCTGCCCCCCCCAACTACCATCACCACTTCTCTCTTCATCTATTTCTTTCTCTCTCCCTTTCTCTCCCTTAAACACAGATCTCCCTCTTTCTCTCTCTGTCCCTCTCTCGCTCTCTCATACACCACACACACACACATACAAATACACGCATGTATACACACTCATATATACATGCTCGCGTGTGTATACATTCGCTGAAACACCTATAAAAATACTTCAAAGCGATAACGATTAGCAATTTTCAATAACTTGAAACAAACAAACTCATGTATACACAAAAATAAAAACAATACATATATATATATACATAATAGATACAAACACACACATATATTATATATATATATGTATGAAATTCAT
>NC_043011.1:32673620-32697035 GCF_006345805.1 Octopus sinensis | reverse complement strand
GAGAGAGAGAGACGTTATCAGGTGTGAGAAAGAGCAGTAGTCAGGTGTGTGCAAGAGAGAGAGAGAGAGAGAGACTAACAGATACATGAAGGAGAGACTAATAGATATGTGTCTGTGAAAGAAAGAGAGAGAAATGTCGTGAGCATGCGTCTATGTGTGTGTATGCGCGCGCGAGTGCATGTTTGTGTATATGTGTAAGAGAGAGAGACTGACTGAGAAATATGTGAGAGAAAGAGGTAGAAATGGAGCGAGAGAGATGTCGGTAGAGAGAGAGTTAGAGGGAGATAAAGAGAGAATGTCGTGTAAGTGTGTATGTAAGATAGATAGATAGATAGATAGATGATAGATAGATAGATAGATAGATAGATAGATAGATAGACGGATAGATAGATAGATAGATAGATAGATAGATAGATAGATAGATAGATAGATAGATAGATAGATAGATAGATAGATAGATGGATAGATAGATAGGTAGATAGATAGATGGATAGATAGATAGATAGATAGATAGGTAGATAGATAGATAGATAGATAGATAGATAGATAGATAGGTAGATAGATAGATAGATAGATAGATAGATAGATAGATAGATAGATAGATAGATAGATAAACAGATAGATAGATACAGAGAGAGAGAGAAAGGGACAGAGACAGACAGAAACAGAGAGAGGGAGAAAGACAGTCAGGTGTGATGGAATTAGTTTGTAGGGAGACTGGTCACTCCAGACAAGGGGCGGGGAGACAAACGGGGAAAAACGCGGTAAGGGAGAGACAGAGACAGAGAGAGAGAGAGCGAGAGGGTGGGGGGAGAGAAGACATGTGTAGTTTGAGAATTAGGGAGTGTATAATGAGAAAGATGGGTTATATATAAGTTAGGGTACACATTGAGAATGAAAAGGGATTGTTAAAGTGTGGGAGTATGTGTGTTTATGTTGAAAGGGAGAGTGATAGAATGATGATGTAATGAAGAACAGTAAGAGAGAGACAGATAGATAGAGCGATAGACGGATAGATAGATAGATAGATAGATATAGATAGATAGATAGATAGATAGATAGATAGATAGATAGATAGATAGATAGATAGACAGAAAAAGTAGAGCGCTAAAAGAAAAAGTGGAGAAAGTCAGGTTAAGTACAGAGCAGAAGGGTAAAGAGTGAGAGAAAGTGGTGAAAAACAGTAAGTAAACAGAGAGAAAGAGAGGGAGACAAACAGATAGGGTAAGAAGAGCGACTGAAAGAGAAAGAGAGAGAAAAAAGAAATTAGTAAAAGACAGTAAGGAAAAACAGAGTGTGACGAAAGTTACGGTAAGTAGAGTGACAGAGATAGAGAGAGAGGAAGAGAGTGGCGAAAGATAGTGAGTAAAGAGAAAGCGAGGAAAGGCAGAAAGTAAAGAGAGGGAGAGTAGCGAAAGTTATGGTAAGTAGAGCGACAGAAAGCGAGAAAGGGACGGAAAAGAAAGAAAGAAGAATGAGAGAGGGAAGGAGAAAGAGGGAGAGAGAGAGAGAGTGAATATGAGGTCCAAGCGGGCGCCGTCTTCATGCTGTCCATAACAAAACTAGAGACATGAAGTTTGAGAAAAGCGGCAATAACAAACAAATGTCTGAACTTACCAACAAAGAAAGTGCTGGCAAAACAAAGATAAGACATCAACAGCAATGTCCCCTTGAAATAAAATCCAAAACAAACTGCTCTCACTGCCGTTCGACCACTTAGTTTGTAGATATGTTGAAGACAAAGAAATTCTCACCATTGTTCTAAAGATGATTTCAAATATATAAGCACAGCATTGAGGTAACAACAGCAGCAGCAGCAGCAGCTGTAGTAATGGGAGGGAGGAAGAGGGGGAGAATCTCTTAGTGTTAGTGGTAGTGGTGATGGAGGTGGTGGGGAGGACAAAGGTGGAAGGAGGGATGATTGCTGGAGTGACGGTGGGAGGATAACGAAAGTGGAAAGGCGACGGCGATGGTGATGGTAGCGGCGGCGAGGTGGTGATTTGGGAGACGGAGAAGGCGACGGTGACAGTTGATAGTGTTGTTATTGTTGTTGCTATTGGAAGGTGGTAATAATGGTAGGAGGATGGTGACGATGATGATGATGATGGTACAATACGATAACAGTGATAGTGATGGTGGTGGTGGTGGTGATGATGGTAGTGGTTGGTGAACGTATTGATGATGGTGATGATAGTGGTGTTGATGAAGATGGCGGTGATGGTCGTGACGATAATGATGATAGTGGTGGTGGTGGTGGTGGTGGTGGTGGCTGCAGTGCTGGGATGCTGTTGGAGTGGGATGGGAGGATGGTGACAGGAGTAATGGAGAAGTGTCGTAGCGGGTAGAAGGGAGGGAGAGGGCAGCAAGACAGTGGAGGTGGTTGTGGTTGTAGTGGTGATATGATGGTGGTGGTGGTGGTGTTGGTATCGGCAGTGTTTGGAAGGAAGAAGATGGTGAAGGGTGATAGGATGGCGATGGTTTGTATATTAGTTAGCCCATAGTGGCAGTGCTGTTGTTGTTGTTGTTGTTGGTGGTGGTGGTGGTGATGAAAGATCGAGGTGACAGTAATAGTGCTGCGAGATGGCGATGGGCGAGGGAGCGTAATCATAAAACAGGAAAGTAGTGAAATGGCGGGGGGGGGGGAGACACGATGGCGAAAGTGTTGGTGGTGGGTCTCCTGCCAAGTGACAGTAACAGTAGTGATAGTATAATAGGTAGGAGGGCTGGAATAACGGCAGTGGTATGTTGGCAGTAGTATTGGTGGTGGAGGCGAAGGCAGCAGCAGTAAGTAGTGGGGAGGGGAGACAGGCAGTAGCAGTGGATATAGTGGTGATGATGGAGGTGATGGTGATGGTGGTGGTGGTGGCGGTGGTAGTAGTGGTTGTTTTTGTGGCGGTGGCGACGGCCGTGATGGTGGTGGTGGTGGTGTGGTGGTAATGACAGGGATAGCGATAGCAGTGGAAGTAGCAGTAGGCAAACAGCAGCATTGGTAGTAGTAGTAGTAGTAGTAGTAGTAGTAAGAAAGAGGCGGAGAAGGTACATAACGACAATAGGAAAAGGGGGTAAAAACAAAACCAACAAAACAAAACAAAACACAGTGGTGGTAGGAGGAGAAGGGAAGAGAAAGGAAGAGAAGAGTAAGTAGACAGTTGTGCAGTTGATATGCCTCAACGGGAAGTCCAACTGCAGTAGACGTCACTATCAACCACCGTTTGTAATTGCTATTGCTATGCAGTGGTATTGCACTAGCAGTTTTCATGAAAACATCAACATCAACTTCCAACGGAAGCTAGAAGTTCATGTGTGTGTGTGTGTGTGTGTGTGTGAATATGCGTGTATGTGTGTGTGTGTGTGTGTGTGTGAATATGCGTGCATGTGTGTGTGTGTGTGTATTTGTGTGCAAGAACACAACACGTATAAACGAACGAACGTATTTATACATACACAAACACGGACACACGCCACTTTCTCCATATATATATATGCATATGGATATACATACACACATACAAACATACACACACACACACACACACACACATATATATATAGGCATGCATATTTATATGTAGATGCATGCTTACATATATATGCGTATATTTACGATATTTAAATACTAGATTGTTTACACTCACATACTGACGCACATGTGTCTGTTTGTGAGCGTTTACATACCTTTCTAAGGCGGTTATAAATACATACATACATACATACATACATACATACATACATACATACATACATACATACATGCACACACAAACACACACACGCGCGCACACATACACAGACAGATAGAAAGACAGAGGCATGTATACATACGTCCTTACTTTGAACTCCCAGCTTCCGATGGAGTCGGCGGAGCGCTGTAGTAAGATACACGTGTGTGCGTGTATGTATGTGGATATATGCGCGAAGTGTGACACAAACAAGCCATCGCACAACAAAATCTGAGAAGCAGGTTCGATCCTCGGTTAAGGCGTCTCGCTTCATATACTTTCCGTTCTCGTGATTTCAGTTCAAAACTGTATCCTTGAGACCGAACTTGAGACCGTGTGTGTGTGTGTGTGTGTATGTGGTGTGTGTGGTGTGTGTGTGTGTGTGTGTGTGTGTATCCTCTTAATGGGTTTCAGCCAGAGGCTGGGGCCATGCTGGAGCACCGCAATAATTAACGTTCCCACGCCGGGAATCGAACCTGCGCCGCTTGGCTGACAGTCAGGAATCGTGTATGTGTGTAGATTCACTCCATGTGGAGTTTGCTATCATATGTATATATATGACAGTAAACTCGTATATGTATATATAAATAAGTGTGGTCTTGTTTGTACATGTGTGTGTATTTGTTACCAACATACATATATACATACAAGTACCTATGCATATATATATGTATACATGCATACATACACACATGCATACGTTTACACACACATATACTTATATATCAATATACTTCGAATAAAATTTTTTTCAAATGCAGTTAGTCTACAGAAAATCATATTAAATTATATCGCATTAAATCCAGTTCATGGGGCGGATTAGTAGACTTCTACCATACATTCCTGTTGTATTACATGCATACATGTGTCTGTATGTATGCATAAATATGTGTGTGTATTTTTATGTATTCACATATATGTGTGTGTGTGTGTGTACATATGTATATGTGTGTCTGCGTGCGTGTATGTGTGTATGTATATGTATATGTAGACACACACGTACATATGTTTTAGTGAACGGACGCCATTTATTTTTCTTTTTAGTTTTTCATTATCGGCTGCATTAGCCTATGATTTAACACAATTAAATATATGTTAATGTACATAAACCTAGTTGATATCATTGAGTAATTCAAAGTATGTGCAAGTCATAGTCGTGACGTCTGAATCCGGCTAAGCTTGAGTCATTGAAGAATATCAAAGGGAATTGAAAAACCCTCATCGGGGATCAGTCAAACAATCGTCTTGCTGATACATAGCAATAAACAAATAGATTGGACTTGGTGCAATATTATTCAATTATGTGTATACTGTCGTTGTCTTGTGGAATAATGAATGAATAAAACAACGTGACAGTCAGTCATTCGTTGTCGAGACATATGAATCTGTTTTAGGTCGGGTAAGGGATGAATATCAAAAAGAGACTTGGGAAATCTCATAAGGCTTAAGTCATACGATCAAACGATCGTCATCATACAGATATGTATATGTATATATATATGTGTGTGTGTGTGTGTGTGTGTGTGTGTGTGTGTGTGTGGTGTGTGTGTGTGTGTGTGTATGTATGTATGTATGTATGTATGTAGTATGTATGTATGTATGTATGTATATGAGTAGCACACTAGCTACTCCGGTTACGACGGCGAGGTTTCCTGTTGGTCTGTTCAACGGAATAGCCTGTTCGTGAAATTAACGTGCAAATAGTTT
The DNA here is from genome assembly GCF_006345805.1 of Octopus sinensis. NCBI lineage: Eukaryota > Metazoa > Mollusca > Cephalopoda > Octopoda > Octopodidae > Octopus > Octopus sinensis. The sequence goes on along the minus strand of NC_043011.1, from coordinate 32,691,609 downwards.
TCAGAGAGTTTTTCAGCCTGACGCAAAATGTGACAAGGTTGGTCCTTTGAAATACGAGTATTTGTGAACACTAATAGTGTGGAAGACATGGGAATGGACAGAATGAAGCTAAACCTGTCGCTAACGGACTTTCCTTTAAAACCAGTGCCCCGCAACATCTTTTCACTTGCGGTACACTTATATTCTTTTCAACTTTCGGCAGCACACTTGAACTAAAAACATAACTTAAAGCAAGGGCGAAAAAATTATATTCAGGCTACACTGTGACACACCTAGCATCGTCTCGTGACACACAAGTGTGCCGCGGAATACCAGTTGCGGAGCACTGCTCAAACCAATAAAACTGTATATATATATACCCATGCAAACATGTATATTCATGTGTACTTATCTTTTAGTTGTTTCAGTCATTGACTCCGGCCATGCTGGAGCACAGTTTTTGTTCAAAGAAGTAATGGAATTGATATTTACTAAAAATATTCTAAAATCCTTTGGTCTTCTTCTGGTTCACAGGTTCATACCAGGCGTACAGATCGATATTCAAGTCATATTTATTCATGACTGATTTTGTAAAAGAAAAAAAGAAAGAAGAATGGCCACTGAGAGAAATAGAATCGACTTTTCAATAACTGACCTGCATAAATAAACCAGTTACTCTTCTAGACCAGATGTCCTAGACGCAGGTGGTGAAGAAACTGGGACATTTTCATTCCAAAATATTGAAACTGGCTTCGAAGAAATAAGAAATTGTAGCAACTTATCAGTTTAGTGTAGAGATCCTCATGTAGGCCAATACTTTCCCTTCTCCCTCTCTTTCCTTCCCTCCCCCTCTCTCTCACTTTCTTTTTCTCTCTCTCAGTTTCAATATTTTGCGAAACGTTCCAGACTCCTTATGGATTAACTTGTGTGGCCGAGCATCTGTTTTCCGCTGGCACAAAAGTTTCAAGGACAGGAGAGATGAGGTGAGAGGCGTGAGAGAGAGAGAGAGAGAGAGAGAGAGAGAGAGAGAGAGAGAGAGAGATGGACATCAGACCATCAGAGTTGGTTGTGACAATACTATAGTAACTGGTCTTTCGACAATGTATATGCATTAACTATGATGCACAGATGGCTATTAGAATACCAGCAATTTAACCGTGCAACAAAGACATTATAAAAGTTTTGAAATTACACTGTAGAGGTGCCTTGGTCGGAAAACTGTTTCTCGATACCGGCGGTTGTCTAGAAAATAAAAGCAATATGCTTATAAGAGTTACAACACTAAGGCGGCGCGGTGGCAGAATCTTTAGCACGCAGGGTAAAATACTAAGCGGCATTTCGTCCGTCCTTACGTCCTGAGTTCAAATTCCGCCAAGGTCGACTTTGCCTTTCATCCTTTCGGGGTCGATAAATTAAGTATTAATTAAATACTTGGGTCGATGTTATCGACTATCTCCCTCCCCCAAAATGTAAGGTCTTGCGCCTTTAGTAGAAAGGATTAGTATAAAAGATAGGCTACAGCAAATATTCTGCTCAATACCACAGATTTGCTTGTCAGTTGTTTGACCGTAACCAGTTGAACAGGTCTCTTGGTGGCTGACAGTATGTGCACCTTAGTGGTTGGCGATATGTGCATCTCTGACCACGAGCAGAAGTATTATTATTATTATTATTATTATTATTATTATTATTATTATTATTATTATTATTATTACTATTATTATTATTATTGAGTGAGAGAGCAGTGCATGCTATCAAAGTGACACTGGGGTAAAATATACGAAGCCAGTATACCCATCATAACTACCCGTATGATAAGGGTACTCTAGGCATATGCATCACAACCATAAGTGCGCGACATGGTGATCTCATATCAAGATAAACAGCACATGACCTTGCAGGTGGGGCCCAGTTAGAATTTTCTTCTGGTCGAGTAGCCCATCCCGCTCAAAAGGTCTCTGAATAAGGGTTGTTTAAGGATGTTGAACGAAACACCCATGTTTCCAGAGGGGAATTATTCAAACCCCAAAGAATCCCTCTCAACACATGGCTATGATGCTCCCCCACTACTTCTGCTCGTGATCAGAGATGCACATATCGTCAGCCACTAAGGGACATGCTCAACTGGTTAAGGTCAAACAACTGACAAGCAAATCTGTGGTATTGAGCAGAATATTTGCTGTAGCCCATCTTTTATACCAAGACAAAACAATGTACATGATAACACTTCCAATCAGTTAAGATCAGAAGCCACGAGAGCCACTGCCTGGTACTGCATTAGGGCATTTATTATCATTATTAATATTATTATTATTATTATTATTATTATTATTATTATTATTATTATTATATAAGGCGGCGAGCTGGCTGGCAGAATCGTTAGTACGCCGGGTGAAATGCTTAGCGGCATTTCGTCTGTCATTACGTTCTGAGTTCAAATTCCGCCGAGGCTGACATTGCCGTTCATCCTTTAGGGATCGATAAAAATAAAGTACCAGTTGTGGTGTTATGCCAAAATTTGAAACCATTATAAGTTACGAAAAACTTGGTGATGGTATGTATGATGGTCACGATATGATGATATCTGCACTGAACACTGTGAGCAGATCCTGAGAACAGAGCAATCGTTCAAATTTTGACAAACTTTATGCGTGTGATGACCTGCGCAAATCAGGATTCGCTAGAAATGATAGACAGACAAAGATCAGATAAATGACTCAATTGGATACCAAGGTGATATTTAAAATGTCACAGTTGTATAAACTACCGATTAACAACTCTGGTTTATTATTTCTTATTTGGGTCTTACTCAGAAAATAGATTAAAAATTAAAACATTAATCTCTCTCTATATAAACGGCAGTTTGTCTGTGTGCGTGTCTGTGTGTCTGTCAGGTTGTACCCTCACCCTGACCACGGCTTTCAACCGATTCTGATGAAACTTGACACACGCATAGCCCAATGTCATAATTCAAAACTAACGCAGCGAAAATTTTGAAAAGTTCCCCCAGTTCTGAAAAAGATCGATAAATTCGACATGGGGTCGAGATTCAGAAACACAAACCACAGATGGTCTAGGGGACGCAACTCGACCTTTTTAACTATCAAAAAAAAATTTACCATAATTTTTTTTTCCCATTTTTTTGCTATTTTTTGGCTATAACTCTCTAAAAATGCTTTATAGTTATTTCCCTTACAAACCCGAGCAACGCCGGGCGATACTGCTAGTAATTGAATAAACGAAAGCGACATTCTGCTACCAAGTAAACGTAGGAATTAATTAATTAATTAATTAATTTATTAGTTTGTTTGTCGGAGGAAAATATTTCAAATGGATTAAAATATATTATATGATGTCGATTTGTAATAATTTTTCAATACACAGAACCAATAAATGTTTATTCGTGTTGCTTTCAAACTGATATTTCCTCACGTTTTATTGTATTTATTTTCACCCTGACGCTTCAAAGTGTAAACACACACTCACACGCACGCGCGCGCGCACACTGATATGGTTACCTTATCTTTTTTTAAAGGTTACAGAATTCATCATGTCAATAACAATCCCGTCTTCATTACCACAATATTCTCTCTCTCTCTCGTGCGCGCTCTCTCTCTCTTTCACCTCTCTCTCTTTTCCCTCTCTCTCTTCCTCCTCTTTTTCTCTCTCTCTCTTTCTCTGTATGTGTGTGTGTGTGTGTGTGTGTGTGTGTGTGTGTGTGTGTGTGTGTGTATGTGTGTGTGTGTGTGTGTGTGTGTCCTACTTCCGTTTGACAACTGTTGTTGGTTTGTTTATGTATCCACAACTTAGCGGCTCGGCAAAAGAATCTCATATAGAATAAGTACCAAACTAAAAAAAAAAAAAAATGTAATGGAGTTGATTTGTATGAGTAAACCCTTCAAGGCAGTGCTCCATCAGGGCCGCAGTCCAGTGACTGAGACAAGCAAAAGATTATAGATAAAAGAATCACCATGTCTGAATCTCTCGGGTCATCTAGCCATCAGCAACAGCAGGAGGCGCAATGGCCCAGTGGTTAGGGCAGCGGACTCGCGGTCATAGGGATCGTGGTTTCGATTCCCAGACAGGGCGTTGTGTGTGTTTATTGAGCGAAAACACCTAAAGCTCTACGAGGCTCCGGTAGGGGGTGGTGGCGCCCCCTGTTGTACTCTTTCGCCCCAACTTTCTCTCACTCTTTCTTCCTGTTTCTTATCCCCGACTTCCTACGCAACCGCTGAGCCTGGATGCGCATTCATCCATCCGTCGATGCTCTCGGTGTCGGGGGTTGACCTGCTTTCTCTTCTGCGGGTCTTAGTAGCTTGCTCACCAACCACATGGTTCCGGGTTCATTCCCACTGCGTGGCACCTTGGGCAAGTGTCTTCTACTATAGCCTCGGGTCGACCAAAGCCTTGTGAGTGGATTTGGTAGACGGAAACTGAAAGAAGCCCGTCGTATATATGTATGTATATATATATATATATATATATATATATATATATATATATGTGTGTGTGTGTGTGTGTGTGGTGTGTGTGTGTGCGTGTGTGTGTGTGTTTATCCCCGCAACATCGCTTGACAACCGATGCTGGTGTATTTACGTCCCCGTAACTTAGCGGTTCGGCAAGAGACCGATAGAATAAGTACTATGCAGTCATTTGACTGTGGCTATGCTGGAGCACCGCCTTTAGTCGAGCAAATCGACCCCAGGACTTATTCTTTGTAAGCCTAGTACTAATTTTATCGATCTTTTTTGCCGAACCATTAAGTTACGGGAACGTAAACACACCCGCGTCGGTTGTCAGACGATGTTGGGAGGACAAACACAGATACACAAACGTACACACACACACACACACACACACATACATATACACGACGGGCTTCTTTCAGTTTCCGTCTATCAAATCCATTCACAATGCTTTGGTCGGCCCGAGGCTATAGTAGAAGACACTTGCCCAAAGTGCCACGCAGTGGGACGGAATTCGGAGCCATGTGGTTGGTAAGCAAGCTACTTACCACACTTCTTGCAATTAGAAAAATGAGGATAATGAAAAAAAAAAAAAAGTAACTGTTGCTATGCAACATTACCAGTGATATAGCTAATAGGAGAACCAAGGGGAGCGACCGTTCTCTATGAGCGCATTTTTTAAAATTGGCGCCTTTCATATACATTACTGTATATTATCCATATTGGCAAAAACATATTCCAAAATTACTCATCACATGACAGACAAGGGTACAGTTCAGTGTATTTCTATTCATTGTCGTCTTCCCGCAAAACTGACATTTACTAGTCATTTAATTACTTTAAATTCGTCCAGGGTCATCGAGTCGGTCGCTCTATCAAATGAGAGAGGCTGATTACTACGAAAAATAACGGAGAAAAGTAAAAGTAGTTTCAATGAGATTAGATCCAACATACTATAAAATCTCTTTGTACAACGAAGATGCAAAGCTGAGTGATTAAACAAGAAGTTCGTTTCGCTACCACATTGTACTGCCCTGACTCTGTGGCCTCACTTTCTATCATAACTTCACTACAGTGAACTAAGTCCGTGATTAGCTCGTTAAAATGGATAACAGTAACCAACGGCGCTATTGTTCACCAATTACCATATAAGATAAATAAGATAAATATAAAGAAAAATATGACCGCCATACATATTATTTATCTTTAAGTTGCAGTCAGTCGGTGTGGTTAAGAAACTCACTTTCCAACCATGTGGGTTCGGGTTCAGTTCCGCTGCGCTGCGCTTTTGGGCATGTGTCTTCTACTGTAGTCCCGAGTCGTCCAGTGCTTTGTGAGTGAATTACCTGAACGGAAACTGTGTAGGAGTTCGTCGTGTGTGTGCGTGTGTGTGTGTGTGTGTGTGTGTGTGTATGTGTTTTTCCCCAGCACCACTTCACAACTGATGATGTTGGTTTGTCTACGTCCCCGCAACTTAGCGGTGTCTGCTAGAGCAAGGGTCAGTGAACAGGGGTAAATTACCCCAAGTGAGGGTAAAAATGAAATACTTGGGAGTAATGACAATTCCTTAGACATAAGTACAATTATATAAAAAAAAAACGTATTCCTTGTTACGACAGAATTTTTTTCTGGCAACACTGCATCTGTCCAATGTAATGGACGTGTAAATAAATTCATATAAATAGATTCAATAAAATATATTCAATAAACCTTTTGAATTCAAAGAGTCTATGATTTTCTTCCTTTCAAATCAAAGGAGTAACGTCGGCGTAAATGTATATATTTTGGAGTAACAGGTTAAAAAATTTCCCCGACTCCTGAGCTCTAGATTAAACGTCAGATTTTAAAACAAACAATTAGATCGAATTGTTCGACTAAATCCTTTAAGATTGTGCTCTAGCATGGCTGCAGTTTGATGACTGAAAAAGCGTAGCATAAAAGACACAAAGAATAATTGAAATTATGTAAATCGTAAGAATACTACTAGCAGAGGTATGAACACATTTACAGTGTCGGCTATATTACACAGTTCTATGATGTATCAATCCGCAAGGAGAACTTCTATGTACCTTTGTTGATTATGAGAGCACAAAAGGTAACACGTCGATTAACAAAATTCTCTAAAGGAATAGGATTAGATTTCAAACACCTCAACGTCTAAATCTAAAGCAACAGCAAGGTCGAACTTACTAATGTTACCTAAATAAACTATGGTGAACAACTATAAAAACGTATCTGTACACGGCCAGCACTTCTGTGGACTGGATGCCTGGTACATAAATTAAAAATTAACTCTGACTTTGATGAACAAATCCAATCTGATTGTGACAACAGAAGCAACGTCATCTGCAATAAAATATGTATTTGAAAGACTTGCTACATCTCATGCAATATAGATAACAAATGCTGCTTGTGTGATGTGTTTACTTAATGTATCACAACGTTTCTTAGGCATCTATCCTACAATAAGTCCAATAAAATGCGTCAGGAGACACAATAAGGTAGAGAAACTACACCACAAATGTCTGAGTAATTTCAACTCCTTCGAGTAAAAAAAGAAAAGCACTTTTATCTGAACCTTCACTTAACTAAGAAAATAATAATGTGAAAATATTACGCGATTTAAGTATACAGAGAGACCATGTAGTAGTCCTGTAGTCCTGTTGTTTTGGTTTTCTGGTTTATATTCTATGACAAAAATGGCAATTTTGCCCTAATTGTCGACATATGGCTGTGAAGTTAAGAAGCTCGTTTTGCAACCACATGGTTTCGGGTTCAGTCCCACTGTGCAGTATCTTAGACAAGAGTCTTCAAGTCTTCAACTATAGCTCCTGACCGACCAATTCCTTGTTAAATGAATCTGATAGACGGAACTGTGCGAAAGCTTGTTGCGCGCGCGTCTTAAAGGCGTAAAGAACTCCGAGTCTTTAAAAGGCGGATAATAATCAAGAAAGTATTTCTTTTTATGTTGCGGATATATAGAATCTAACAAAAGAATGAACAAAACATCTAAAAACAGCTCAACATGCTCATAAAAATATTATGCTTGGAATTACATACAAAGAGCACAAACATATCTCCGGAATGACCTTCAGAGACCGTTCAGATATTATGTCATGAATTACGTAGAAAGACTAAAACCACATTATGTTTGGAACGACATACAAAGACCATAAAAATTGTCTGGAATGACATACTTAGACCACAAGCGCATTGTATCTGGAATGACATACAAATGCTGCTAATATTGTCTGGAATGACGTTCAAAGACCATAAACACATCATGCCTTGAATAACGCTACAAAAACCACAAACATTTTTGTTTGGAAAGACGTACAAAGACCATAGAAACCTTATGTTGAAAATGACAGTCAAAGACCACAGGCACATGTCTGGAAGTGATGTATAAAGACCATACATGCATCATGTTTTGGACGACGTACGAAGACCTTAAACTTTATGCTATGAATCACATACAAAGTCTATAATCGCATTCTGTTTGGAATGATGTACAAAGGCCACAAACACATGCCCGAAAATCACGTACAAAGACCATAAACCAACGAAATAAATGCGAGAAGCAAAATTTAAAGAACATTTTAAAATCGATAAATTCATTGAAAGAGAAATTGATTTAAACACGACACGAGGATGAGCCACTTTCAAGAAATAGAACCTCGGAGAGAAATTTGGCAACGCGGAACAAATGTGGAATCATTGTGGTTATCATCACTATCTACAATTTTGTTCCAATTGTTTTCAAATTTGGTATATGGATTATGTTTTGTATACTAATTATGAAAATGAAATTCATTTTTCCTATAAATCCACAATTAAAAAGTTATTAGCCTTTAAAATTTGCAAAATTTGGGCGTTTTAACCAATCAGAAGCGAGTATTTTATACATCACCGTGAAGTTCTGTTAGCATATTAAGCAAAGCGGCACAACGTGTTCCATAGTTGACTACGAAGAACATAGTTTCCACAGTAACCAAAGATTTGCGTATGCGCCCAAGGAGTGTAATCAACAAACTGGGAGTACCTGGGCATCTTTAAAGCGTGTAAACAAACGCCGCTATCGGACATACCGTTCCATGGTTGATTCTTATCTTTGTGAATTTATGTGGAGAAGGAGATATGAGACAGATGATCTATTTTATAAAATCCTAGAATGTATCGCAAACATTCGTTCTTGAATTTTTCAACTAATAAATATCTATTTTAAGCAATGTTTTGACTGTTATTTCTAGCAACTCCTGTTGGTTTGCTCGTAGCTTTTAGATATTTAATTTGCTCGAGAAATGTTTTAATGTTTTTCACTGTTTACTGTAGCTAGCTTAATGTTTTGACATGCCGGTGACCCTCCCCCACACCTCACTACTGCGACAGATGATTGAAGGGGCAGCGAACGCGCTGTTTTCTGGTTGGCTGAAAATTCTGAAAATGATCAAACTTTGAACATCTGTAACATTTTCGCAAATTTTTTCTGAAATAAATGAATAACAAATTTGGATTCAGCGTCAAAAAGTACATATATATGATACATTAGAAATATTTTTTAAAGATTTCTACTTGCAGTAACGATTACCACAAAGATCCCAAATGTGATTGACCTCTCAGAAATCAAAGAGTCATGAGCATTTAGGAGGTGTCCTTGAACATAGTTACAGGCTCCTCTTAGTTCTCTCGGAGTACCGGATTAATGTGCTGTCTGAACCCCTTTCTTATAGGGTTTGACAACAGTTATGAGAAAATGATAACATATTCAACTCTAAAAGGCCGCAAATCAAATACAGGACGACAAGAAGCAAACGGAAATATGAATTTGATAAATTTAACAAACATTAAAGATCAAAAATTCTAAACCAAAAGTTATAGAAAAATACTAAGCATACCTTAAGCTAAAACAGGAAAATTAATGGTTAGTTTAATAAATACATGCATATACAGATTAACGCATGCGCACGTAAACACATATATTAGCATACACAAGTGTCTGTATTCTTAAATGTCATTCTTAAATGACTTAAACCGCTAAGTCATTTTATCAATCTCCTTTATCAATCTCGTTTGTCGAATTGCTACGTCATTTTATCGATCTTGTTTGTCGAACCGCTAAGTCATTTTATCGATCATTTTTGACGAACCGCTAAGTCATTTTATCGATCTTGTTTAGTGAGTCGCTAAGTCATTTTATCGTCTCGTTTGGCGAACCGCTAGGTCATTTTATCGTCTCGTTTGCCGAACCGCTAAGTCATTTTATCGATCTTGTTGGCGAACCGCTAAGTCGATCATGTTTGTCGCAACGCTAAGTCATTTTATCGATCATTTTTGGCGAACCGCTAAGTCATTTTATCGATCTTATTTTGCGAACCGCTAAGTCATTTTATCGATCTAAAGAAGAATTAGACTTTTCTGTTATATTTTCTATAATGAACTGAAATACCTATGTTTCGAATTTCATCAAAATTGCAGATGAGGGTTATTTCCCTCTTTACACACCCAAACAAAATTGTAATCGTGCCACATGTATCCCATACTACTGATTTTTATGGGCATATTCCAAAATTCCAGTCTTATCGAACCTGTTAAAAGTATGTGCTCCTGAAAATGGAGGTCATGGAGCTCTAAAATGTGAGTGTTAACGCCCCTATTGGGGGTAGGCATCTTAATGTCAACCAGAGAATCTTTTTAAAATGGGTCTTATATCTATTGTTTGAATTTCTTTGAAATAGGAAATATATGTTCACTGGGTTTGTAAAAGAGAGCAAAGCTACAGGAAACCAAAAGACGAATGATCACAATAAGCAGTCTGCCTAATCGTTACCACTCCCAATGTAGGATTCCTCACCATCCAGGTGACAGGCACAGCAGTAAGATGCATTACGAATCTATAGCAATTGGAAGGGCGTGACCCAACTGAAATAAACATTAACAACTGTGTGACGTGAGGGCTAAGGAGAAATGAAAGTTGGAGTTTGCAAATGACCACTATACTGATACGTAACTGGACAGAATAAATATACAATCTATAAATATACAATCTATATATATATATATATATACAGTGGCGGCCAAAATGTTCAGAACGGCATTGTTTTCGTCAGAAAAGTAGATATAATTTTTTATCAAAGTTGTTTTATATTCTATAATTTCCACAGACAATAAATATAATATTATTTGTTATAGCCTGAGATTTTGGTGTAATTTGAGAGGATAATACAAAAGTTATGGATGATTTTGTGATTTACTGCAAAACCCATGGCGGCCAAAATGATCAGAACGGTTGCTTTTGCTTCGTGTTTTAGTATATTTAACCGGCGAACTCTAATGTTTTGAATTTGTTTACGTGACGGTTCGTTTACTAACCATTAGTAAGAATATTTGCAGATTATTAAGCTTCGAAGGAAGGATAATTTAAGTATTGGATCTATTGCAAATATTGTTAACAAGTCAAAAAGTGTTGTACACGGTATTCTTAAGGTCTACAATGATTGTGGTTCGTGTGAAGCAAGAAAGTTTTCAGGTAGGCCAAGAAAAACGACCAAGAGAGAAGATTGTGCTATGGTAAAGTTGGTTAAAAAGGACAGATTTAAAACTGCTGCTGCTGTTTCTCGGAAAATGAGTATTGTATTGAAGAAAACTTTATCTCGAAAAACTGTCTCGTCATTTAGTTGAACATGACCTACAAACAAGAGCACCTGAAGTGAAGCCACTGATCAGCCCCAAGAATAAAAAAGTGTCGTCTTACCTTTGCAACCAAACATGTGTTGTGGTCTCAAGAAAAATGGAAAACGGTGCATTTCAGTGATGAATCTAAGTTTGTTATTTGGCTCAGATGGGAAAAGGTACGTTCGTAGAAAAGTAGGTGAAAAATTGTCGCCTAAATGCCTTAAGACTAGTGTTAAATTCGGTGGAGGAAGTGTCATGGTTTGGGGGATGATATCTGGAGATGGTGTGGGCCCTTTGGTGCGATTCCATGGAAAGGTAAATGCAGGAGTTTATAAACAACTTGTAAAAGATCATGTCTTGCCTGTGCTGAGAAATTCAACTAACCAACCACCCATATTCATGCAGGACAATGCCCCATGTCACAAGGCTAAGGTGGTCATGAACTTCCTCAAGGCTGAAAAGGTTATTGTTATGGATTGGCTTGCTCAAAGCCCAGATCTCAATCCTATTGAAAATGTATGGAAAATTTCTAGGAGAACGTTCGAAAGCCAGAAATCCTAAAACAACTGAGCAATTATGGAATGCCCTTCAGGAAGAATGGAATAAGATCACCCAGCAAGAAATTGAAAATTTAAGTTCCTCATGCAGTCGAAGATGTCAGAGTGTGATTGAAGCTAAAGGGCTTCACACTAAATATTAAATAATTCCAGTATTCTCTGTCATTTTTAATTATTTTGTTATTTTTTCAACCGTTCTGATCATTTTGGCCGCCATGGGTTTTGCAGTAAATCACTAAATCATCCATAACTTTTGTATTATCCTCTCAAATTCCACCAAAATCTCAGACAATAACAATTAATATTGTATTTATTGTCTGTGAAAATTATAGAATATAAAACTACTTTGATAAAAAATTATATCTACTTTTCTGACGAAAACAATGCCGTTCTGAACATTTTGGCCGCAACTGTATATATATATATATAATATATATATATATATATATATATATATATATATATATATTATATATATATATATATATATATATGTATGTATGTATGTAGTATGTATGTATGTATGTATGTATGTATGCATGCATACACACACACACGCACACAAAGATAAATTGTGTGAGCAAACAAAAATATGAGATACTGCCTAGTGGATTTTTTTTTCATTTTGATAAACCTGGTACTTATTTTATCGGTTTCTTCTTGTGAAACTAGTAAGTTATGGGGATGTAAATGAACGAACACCAGTTGTGAAGCAGTGATGAGGGAGAAACCCAAAGATACACACATAAACTTACATATACATACAATTGATTTTTCTTTCAGTTTCTGTCCACAAAATCCACTGACAAGGCTTTGGTTGGTCTGAGGCTATAGCAGAAGACACGTGCCAAGTTACCACACAGTGGGACTGAACTGAGGACCATGTGTTTTGGAACGAAATTTGTTACTACACAGCTACACCTGCACCTGTGTGTGTGTGTATCGGTGTATATATGTGAATATATGTGTACATCTCTCTCTCTCTCTCTCTCTCTCTCTATATATATATATATATATATATATATATATATATATACACATCTATTCATATACATGTATACATATACATCTTTATGTATAGAAATAAATGTATACATATACAGCTACACACACATACAGAGATATACACACACACACACACATACATATGTGCAGGTGTGGCTGTGTGGTAACAAACTTCGTTCAAAAACACGTGGTTCTGGGTTTAAATTTAAATTTAAAATAATAAGGGTGAGAAATTGAATATTAATTTGATTGACATGAATTGAAAACCAGTAGTGTAGCATACAAGACCATAGCGGATCTTCTTTTAGCAAAATGGATGTCCACTGTTAATGGTTCATCCTTCTTACATAATAGTTTGACTTTAATAGTTTCAGTATTAAAGTGAAAGTATCTCACTTTACAATGGAGAGATGTTTTTGTTTCACTTTTAACACGTAATGTTTGTAGGCTCGTCCTAGGCAAGAAGTTCGAATTTTTTTTGCCCCTTCATAGTGGAGAAGATATATTGCTGTGGGCTCGCCCTAGGCAAAAAGTTTAAAATTGCCCATGACACTCCCTGGACCCTAAGTAAGGCATGTGTAAAATTTGAATGAAATTGGTTGTGTAGTTCTCAAGTTTTAGGGAAACACACAGACAGACAGACACACATTCTCAGTCATATATATATATATATATATATATATATATATATATATATATATATACATATATGCATACACACACATACATATATATTTGGAATGAACAAAATACGAAGACGGGTGTTTAAACAGCTAACAGGTTTATTAGTTTAACACTCCGAACTTAGAAAAATTTATATAGGGAGTACTACTGATTTTAAAATTAGATATAGGGGACACAAGAATTCATTTATTCACCCCTATATAAAAAATTCCACGACATTAGCATCATACATTAACCACCTCATACAGTCTAACATTGAGTATAATTAACGATGATTGATAATTACTGAATCAACACCATAGAACACATATACTAAATCGTATAGGCTTTGCATCAAGGAATCGAGTAGCATACTATACGCTAGTAATAGAAATAAAGACATATTATTAAATAAAATTACAGACATTTTAGTAATCTGTAAGCATAAATATTTAGCGTCTTATAATTTTCTTAAACATTAAAATATAATTTTTTAGAATATAAAAGCTTTTTGAAAATACGGTCCAGTTAGATCATTAGGTCCAATGCACAAACCTGTAATCTTAAATTATTTTTTTATAGTAATCAGTACAAAGTGGAATATTCCCATTGGCTATTATTTGCATGATAAACTAAAGTTAACCTTTCAATGATTTTCATTTCTTATTTAAACGTGGTAATCCTCTTGAAAATCTTCAGAAAATCTTCAGAAAATCTTCGATACTCAAAAACTGAACTTTCACCAACTGAATACTCACCATGTAGTGCCTTAATGCTTTTTGCTGGATTTTACCTCGAGAAAGGAACTCTGAGGAAGGAGGGCTGAATAACCTACAGCCGTTTCAGAAAAGTGGTTGTACGAAGTGTACAACCACTTTTCTGAAACGGCTGTAGGTTAGGAAAAAAACTTTAATCGCCTCTTTCAATTTAGGTTTTTATTTTTCATGTTTATATTCATATTTCATTGTTATGTTTATATTGGGCTGTCCGGAAAGTTCGTTCTGATATTTAAAGGAAAGTAAAAAGTCAATAAATACCTGCCATTATATTTTTAATGAACCAAATCTGAACCATTTCGTTGCACAATACGTCTCCATCCTTCCTTTACCTTGAAAATACCCTCTTCCCAGAATTGGGGTGGTTTCATGGCAAAGAATTCATCAAAGTATCTTTTTACGCCATCTAAGTTATTGAAATTTTTACCATTAAGTCTATTCTGCAGAGACCTGAATAAGTGGAAATACGAAGGAGTAATATCTGGGGAATAGGGTGGGTGGGGGTAACACATCCCAGTCGAGCTGCACCAATTTTTGTCTGGTTCCCAAAGCATCAAGTGCCGAAAATGAACTTCCTCATCTTTTATTTTAAAGGGTTACAGAATTAACACAGGTTTTAGGAATATAAACCTTCTTCCACGAAAAGATAGCTTAAACTGTGCTCTAAATGGAGGTGTAGTCAAATCCTATTTTATGGACTCAAACATGTTCTAAAATTAGTCGAAAGATAAGCTACTCTAAATCTGCACGAACTTTCCGGACAACCCAATATTTCTATATTTTTATCATGAAACTCTTAATATAGGCGCAGGAGTGGCTGTGTGGTAAGTAGCTTGCTAACCAACCACATGGTTCCGGGTTCAGTCCCACTGCGTGGCATCTTGGGCAAGTGTCTTCTGCTATAGCCCCGGGCCGACCAATGCCTTGTGAGTGGATTTGGTAGACGGAAACTGAAAGAAGCCTGTCGTATATATGTATATATGTGTGTGTGTTTGAGTGTCTGTGTTTGTCCCCCTAGCATTGCTTGACAACCGATGCTGGTGTGTTTACGTCCCCGTCACTTAGCGGTTCGGCAAAAGAGACCGCTAGAATAAGTACTGGGCTTACAAAGAATAAGTCCCGGGGTCGATTTGCTCGACTAAAGGCGGTGCTCCAGCATGGCCGCAGTCAAATGACTGAAACAAGTAAAAGAGTAAGAGTATAAATATGTGGATATTCGTATGGAATAATACCTCGTGCTACATCTGAATTTTCTTGTCTGAATGTTTTAAGACAAATATCCGAAATTTTTATCGTATACCACATTTTATTAATACTTAGCTCATATACGGAGACAAAAATGTTGTACTATATACTGCAGGTTAACTCCTTTAAAATTCTCGTATTATATACATTATATATATAATATACACACTGGCGAAAATAAATTTAAGACCGATGATAAAAGTTCTATTTCTTACAAAATATTCTGTTACTAGTCCTTTGCCGATCTTTATATTGACCAGTCTCCGAGTATAACTTCCACGCTTGCACGCAAGCCGGTTTACTGCACTTTAGTTGCTTGCTGATGTTCGAAAAGGAAACTTTTTGCTGTAATATACGATTTTTGCTCTCGTGACTGGACTAAGGCTACGTTGTTTTCCCATTATTAATAAATTGTATAATAACATTAAATTATAACTTTATATGGTGCATTTAGGCTCGCTGTGTGACCACCCATTTTGGCCAAAAAAATTGCATACATATTACATGGTCTTCAACTAATTTTGCCGGTAAATTTGAAATATTTATATTAATTTAGCATTAGAATTCTTCAAGTTGTATAAAAATAGTTATTGTCTGCATCATTCGAAAGAGAAATAAATTTTGCATAAGGTGTAAAAGATATAAATATGGTGTTAGTAACAAAATATTTTGTAAGAAATAGAACTTTTATCGTCGGCCTTAAATATATTTTCGCCAGTGTATATATCTCAGGTCATCCCATAAGTTCTGTCCGAATTTTGGATAAAGAATACAAGTGATCAAATGTTATATATTTAATTGAAAGTTAATCATCAATGTACTTTCCCTGATTATCTATGACTTACTTCCATCTATTTAGAAGCTTTTTAATCCCATCAATGTAAAACTCTTTTGGTTTCAAAGCGAAGAACTCTGAAATGTCAGGTTCGACCTCCTCCTGGCTTGCGAAAGTTGTGTCCCCGCTAATAATTCTGTAAACTATGAAACAAATGGTATCCTGAAGGAGTAAGGTCGGGAGAATAAGTTGAATGAAGAAATTTTTCCAAACCGACCTCTTCGATCTTCTGTGATGTGATCTTTGCAGTGTGGAGTCACGCATTGTCTTGATGAAACGTCACTCGTTTCCGACTCACTAAAACGGCTCTTTTTCCCTTCAAAGCTTGGTTCAAACGCTCTAATTGCTGACAGTAGACTTGAGCATTGATTGTTGCATTAGGTGGTAACAATATATGGTGAACTACGTCTTTGCGATCGCACCAGATAGGGAGTAAAACCTTTTCCCCATGAAGTTCCCTTCTCGGTTGTGGTTGAGCATTTTTCCTTTTTCCAAGCCACTGTTTACGACGTTTAACATCTCGATAGAAAATCCATTTTTCGTCACAAGTCTATCGAAAAAGGGTGAAATGAGTTTGCGAGAATGGAGAGAAGAGCAGATGTAAACTCGGGATTTGCGGTTGCTTTCGGACAATACATGAGGCACATATTTTCCAAGTTTAGGAATCTTTCCACGTTGTTGAAGATGACGATGAACTGTTGTATGGTTTGAAGTAAGCTTTATTGCCAATTCTTCAACTGATAATGCAGGATTTTCTTCAAGTAATGCCTCAAGGAGCTTATCCCCAAACTCAACTGGACGTCCTGTTCGATATTCATCTTCAATTTTGCAAACGATCTCCTGCAAGTTCTTTCATTCAAGCACTTTCCCATAAACTGAGTGTATGTTTCGAGTCACTTCGGCTGCAGAGTAAACTTTATTGTACTCATAAAGAATTATATGTGCCTTAAATGCTCCTTGGATACTTCCATGTTGAAAGGGTTTTAATCAAAGCAATTTTAGGGTGTCCACGAAGTCTAGGTACATAGAATAAAATCATAACATAAACAAATATAAGAAATAATAATTTTCCTTTTTTACTTTTGTTTAAATTAAATTTTAAAAATACTTTACTTTTCTAAATTTATTTATTTTTTCTACAGATGATCGAATGATATTAATCAGGTGAACTTGATTAAATAAGTCTACATTGCCATCAATTTCAGCACACTGACGCATTACCAGTCAGTGTGCTGAAATTGATGGCAATGTAGACTTATTTAATCAAGTTCACCTGAATTTTGCAAGGCGCATCAAGTTATGCATTGAAAATGATGGAAATCACTTTGAAAATATTATTTATTAACACTATAATTAAATAAAATTGTTTTGTTTTAAAAGTATGTGTTAATCCCCATGTACGCAGACTTTGTGGACACCCTCTATTATTCTGTAAAGCAATATTGAATTAGTATAAAAGTACACGAATGCATAAAAATAATTTTTAATTGAATTAGACATTTGAAAATACTAATAAATTTCATTCAAATCTAAAAAAAAGGTAAAATTGGACAGAACTGATTGGATGACTTGATATATATAATCTATGATATTCTAGTAGGTTTCAAGTTTATAACACCTTGATATCTCATGTTATCTCATTTTATATGCGTAAGACGTTTATTTCTATTCTGGTTTTTATATATTTCTATACATTATATTTGTATCTATAATTCATTTTAAGCCGAATCATAATACGATCCTTGTACGAACGAAAGAACAAGAATGGAACTTTTATCTTCCACCGGTGTT
>NC_043011.1:32668620-32671120 GCF_006345805.1 Octopus sinensis | reverse complement strand
TGGAAATATCCTCGAATAAATATATGCACCCATTTGTATGTTTATGTTGAATATTTATGTAAACCGCTGTGAGGAACTGAGAAAGTGGTGAGTATTAGGTGATGGGGTGCTATTAGGAGAAAGTAAGGACTTGATGATCACGACTGGAACGCCATCGATCGTAAGGCCTGCACAAATATGGTTGGTCTGGATCTAAATGCATGGAGGCGCAATGGCCCAGTGGTTAGGGCAGCGGACTCGCGGTCATAAGAACGCGGTTTCGATTCCCAGACCGGGCATTGTGAGTGTTTTTTGAGCAAAAACACCTAAGCTCCACGAGGCTCCGGCGGGTGTGGGTGGTAAACCCCGCTGTACTCTTTCACCACAACTTTCTATCACACTTTCTTCCTTCTTATGCCACAAAGCACTATGTAACCCACTATGGTGTGGTAAAACTTTCAGACCCTAATCTAGATTGCGAATCCTCTGTACCCCAGGATGGTTCAGTTCTCCACCCGTTAAAAGCCACCGTTTACGGAATGAGGATAACAACGTAGCTTTCGCGCCCGTGCAACCGCCACTCTATCGCGTGTGGTGGGTGGATCTTCAAGTTGCCACACACATTCTTAGTAGCTTAGAGTAGGCTCGAATTAGAGATTATTCTTAGTGGCTAATGGCGTGAGTACTGATTGGAAGAAGAAGAAGATGAAGAAGAAGAAGAAGAAGAAACAACTGTAAGAATGGAATCAATGATAATAAAGTCAACAACAACAACAACAGTAGCAACAGCAACAACAGTAGTAACCACAGAAGTAGCAGCAGCTGCAACAACAACAACAACAAATCTCCCTCAGGCAGACATTTTTCATCTGTCATGTCTAACCCATCTCCATTGAGCGGCCGGTGGAAATTTTTCCCCACGAGAGTTCCGGACCCCAGTTATGAACACATTTGCACACAGCCAATCAGAGCTCAACTATCAAACTAATTCATGAGCGTATAACAAGTGATGGGCGATAAGACAAGGTCACTTGGGTAAGGAATGGCTATGCTTCTTTTCTCTTTTAATAATGCTTCTTGTTCTTGTTCTTGTTTCAACCATGGCTACCTCTGCGTAGTTGTGTTGTTAAGGGGAGAGGGTTGCTAGCGCATCACCCTCTACCCACATTTTTCCCATCCGCATCTTTACCATATGAGGCCCTAACAAAATCCGATAATAGGTATAGATGCAAATCTATCTAAATGCTTATCTCCTAAAATCAGGCATAATTTGGTCACCAGAGTTTACTTGGTAGAGTGTGTTTGTTAACTTGACAACAAAATCAAGGTGAGCTCTGATTGGCTGTATGCAAATGAGTTCATTACTGGGGTCCGGAACTCTCGTGGGAAAAAAAAATTCGCGAGCAGCCGAATGATACGCAGCCTTTGTTCCGCTTTGGCTCATATATTTTTATCTTTTGCTTGTTTCAGTCATTAGACCGCGGCCATGCTGGGGCACCGCCTTGAAGAATTTTCTTTCTTTTTTTGTTTTTAGTCGAATGAATCGACCCCAATACTTACTTTTTTTCTCTTTTAATCCTGGTACTTATTCTATCGGCCTCTCTTGCCGAACCGCAAAGTTACGGGGACATAAACAAACCAACACCGGTTGTCAAATTACGGGGACATAAACAAACCAACACCGGTTGGTGGTGGTGGAGGACAAACACACACACACACACATACATATATCACCCGACAGTAAATCAAAATTCCATAAATACTGTCTGTAATTCTGTATTGACTCGAATGGGAAAATGTGCCGCCCAAGAAGGACTTCAGTTTGAACAATTTTCATGATGTCTCATATTCAGTTGTTGAGCATAAATAAATCTTGGAATGAAAGGGTTTTGATTTACTGTCAGGTGAGTTTTGGCCAACCCTATATATATATGATGCGCTTCTTTCAGTTTCCGTCTAACAACTCCACTCACAATGCTTTGATCGGCCCAAACCTACAGTAAAAGACACTTGCCTAAGGTACCACGCACTGGGACTGCACCCAAAACAATTTGCTCGGGAAATAAGCTTCTTATTCTTTATTGCCCACAAGGGGCTAAACACAGTGAGGACAAACAAGGACAGACAAACGGATCAAGTCGATTACATCGATCCCAGTGCGTAACTGGTACTTATTTAATCGACCCCGAAAGGATGAAAGGCAAAGTCGACCTCGGCGGAATTTGAACTCAGAACGTTGCGGCAGACGAAATACTGCTAAGCATTTCGCCCGGCGTGCTAACGTTTCTGCTAGATCGGGTTCATTACCACAGCGTAGCACCCTGAGAAAATGCTTTGTAACTATAACCTCCAACCGACTAATGCCTTGTGACTTTTATTTGATAGGATAAAACTGTAAGGAAGCCCGTCATAGGTATATAATGGTGGTGGTGGTGGTGGGGGGGGGTTCTCATGCCCGCATAGTCTGACAACCGGAGTTGGTTTCTTTACGTACGTATTACTTATCGATTCGCCAGAAGAG
>NC_043011.1:32648620-32663620 GCF_006345805.1 Octopus sinensis | reverse complement strand
GGTGGTAAATGTGGTAGTGGTGGTGGTGGTTGTGGTGGTGGTGGTGGTGATCGTGGCGCGGCTGTGGTGACGTCGATGATGATTTTTCTATGGTGATGATGATACGATGGCGATGAAGACGAAGAGGATCGCGAAGAGTATGATGATGACAAAGGACGACGACGACAACGGCGCCGAAGACGAAGTTGACGAAGGAATAGGAGGAGGAGGAGGAGGAGGAGGAGGCGGAGGAGCAAAATGTCAACGACGATGAAAAAACGATGACAATGCTGACAATAGCGACGATGTAAGAAACAAAAGATAGATTCCATCTCTCTTCGTCTCCCTCCACCACCACCACCACCCCACCACCTTTCATTTCATCCCATTCCTTTTTTTTTTCTTTTCCTGTTTTCCTTTTTTGATGGCGAAGAAATGACAAATCGATCTCACAAACACTTCATTGGGAACAGTTTTAGTAAGAATGACATGTCAATCATTCAAGTTTTGTCTTTCGGGGGCAACTGTTTTAAATTTAATGCACAGATTTACAACTCTGATGAGAGTCGGATACAATGAATGGTTTAAAAGAACATCTTGAAAAATATATATCTTCTTTGAGGTGGTTCTTTTGTTGGTTTCCTTGTTCAAAATTAGGAGAGAAAAAAATGTCGTGTAACTGTTTAGCGTGTGTAACCGAGCTATAAAAGGAATGGTAATTCTCTCTCGCTCTCTCTCTTTCCCTCTCCCCTCTCTCTCAATCCTCTCTTTTCTCTTCTTCTCTATATATATATAATATTAATATATATATATATTTAAAAAAAAAAGGAGATGTGGAACACGAGTTGTGATAAATAAAAAAAAGGAAATGCTGACAAAATATTTAAGTAAGGGAGAGTGTATTAAATAGGTGAAAGTTCTTTCACCTAATTAAATACACTCTCCCTACTTAAATTATTTCTCAGCATTTCTCTTTATCTTATATATATATATATATATATATAATATATATAAATAAGATTTTTTGCGTAATGCGATAAAAAAACCAAGGGTGTGTAGATTTTAGAACATTTATAGATAGAAGGTCTTACAGCAGTTTCCAGGATATTTATTAATTATATCCCTTCATCAGAGACAGTGTGAGAGGATGGTTTAGTCATAGTTAGTTTAGATGTGATACAAAATAGAGAGTGAGGTGGAGGAAAGAAAATAGATGCAAGATATGTAGGGATATTGAAGTTGTAGATCCATTTTTTTGGCAGAATAGTATACATGCAAGATTCCAATACCTTATGAGTAAAGTCCAAAAGTCCAACAGAGTTTAAAGTGGGTCCTTCCAACTATAGAGTTTATACACAATGTAAGATTCCTATGCCTTATGAGTGAGATCCAATAGTTTCCAGGGTATTTATTAACTATCCTGGAAACAGCTGTAAGACCTTCTATCTATAAATATTCTAATATCTACACAGTCTTGGTTTTTTTTTATCTCATTACGCAAAAACATTCTTATATACACAACCGCTGACATAGAACCAACGTTGAATCCCTTATTCGCAAAATTACCGAACCTGAAACTTAACTACGGTCTGTCTATAGCACTTATTCGGCATTACCTGACAACTTTGGTCTCAATGACACCATTATCTCTCATATATATATATATATATATATATATATATATATATATATATATATATATATAATATATATATATATATATATATTATATATATATATATATATATATTATATATATATATATATATATATATATATATATATATATATATATATATATATATATACATACATTTATACTCTTCACTTGTTTCAGTCATTTGACTGCGGCCATGCTGGAGTACCAAGAAATTGACCCCAGGACTGATTCTTTGTATGCCTAGTACTTATTCTAGCGGCCACTTTTGCCGAAATACCAAGTTACGGGGATGTAAACACACCAACATCAGTTGTCAAGCGATAGTGGTGTGTGTATGTGGGGGGGGGGGGACAAACACAGACACACAAATACTTGTACAACGGGCTTTCAGTTTCCGTCTACCAAATCCACTCACAAGGCTTTGGTCGGCGTGAAGAAGACACTTGCCCGAGGTGTCACGCAATGGGACTGAACTCGGAACCATCTAGTTGGTTGGGAAGCAATGTAATCGACTAGTAGCCCCCTCCCCCAAAATTTCAGGCATTGAGCCTAAAGTAGAAAGTATTATTATTATTATTAAGACGGCTAAGTGGCAGAGTCGTTATTGCGCTTGACAAAAGGCTTAGCCGCATGTCTTCCAGCTTTACGTTCGGAGTTCAAAACCTGCCGGGGTCAACATTGCCTTTCATCCCTCCGATGTCAATAAACAAAGTACTATTCAAGCGGGGCCGGGTTAAGACCCATAGAGTCCCTAAGCACTTAAAAAGTTTTGTTGCTCTCAAGTATATGTAAATAGTTCAAAACATTAACAAAAATAATTCAAAATGTAAACAATAATAACTCATAAAATGAAACAAAACCAACAGTAAGATGGAAAATAATGTTTATTTTTGTATAATTCCACTTCATTTATATACTCTTTTACTCTTTTAATTGTTTCAGTCATTTGACTGAGGCCATGCTTGAGCACCACCTTTAGTCGAGCAAATCGACCCTAGGACTTATTCTTTGTAAGCCTAGTACTTATTCTCTCGGGCCCTTTTGCCGAACCGCTAAGTGACGGGGACGTAAATGCACCAGCATCGATTGTCAAGCGATGTTGGGGGGACAAACACAGACACACAAACTTATACACACACATACATACATACACACACATATATATATATACGACGGGCTTCTTTCAGTTTCCGTCTACCAAATCCACTCACAAGGCTTTGGTCGGCTCGAGGCTATAGTAGAAGACACTTGCCCAAGGTGCCACGCAGTGGGATTGAACCCGGAACCATGTGGTTGATAAGCAAGCTACTTACCACACATCCACTTCTACGTCTACATATTTGAAATATTTTTTGATTTTTCTTTTTTTAATTGCAAAGTGTTCGATGATATTGTTAAAATTAATTTTACGTAAAACATCTGATTCTTTTCTACTCTAGGCATAATGACCGAAATCTTGGGGGAGGAGGCCAGTCTATTAGATCGACCCCAGTACGCAACAGGTTCTTAATTTATCGACTCCGAAAGGATGACAAGCAAAAGTCGACCTCAGCGGAATTTGAACTCAGAACATAGCAGCAGACGAAATACCTATCTCTTTACTACCCACAAGGGGCTAAACACAGAGAGGACAAACAAGGACAGACAAACAAATTAAGTCGATTATATCGACCCCAGTGCGTAACTGGTACTTAAGTTATCGACCCCGAAAGAATGAAAGGCAAAGACGACCTCGGCGGAATTTGAACTCAGAACGTAGCGGCAGACGAAATACCGCTCAGCATTTCGCCCGGCGTGCTAACGCATCTGCCAGCTCGCCGCCTTAAGGCATTATGAATATTATGTTAGCAAGTTTAAAATGATTTCTTTCGTGCCGTAAACCATTTTCAGTTTTGTGGTGCTCCCATCCCTTGATGCCTTTAGCACGTGCTTATTTTTCGAAATGAAACAAAACTAACAGTAAGATGGAAAATAATGTTTATTTTTGTATAATTCCACTTCATTTATATACTCTTTTACTCTTTTAATTGTTTCAGTCATTTGACTGAGGCCATGCTTGAGCACCACCTTTAGTCGAGCAAATCGACCCTAGAGACTTATTCTTTGTAAGCCTAGTACTTATTCTCTCTGGCTCTTTTGCCGAACCGCTACGGGACGGGGACGTAAAAGCACCAGCATCGATTGTCAAGCGATGTTGGGGGGACAAACACAGACACACAAACTTATACACACACATACATACATACACACACATGGTTCAAAATGTAAACAAAAATAATTCAAAATGTAAACAATAATAAACCATAAGATAAATCATTATTTTTCAAAATGAGACAAAATTCACAGTAAGAGGGAAAATAATGTTTATTTTTGTATGTTTCCGCTTTATTTATATTTGAAAAGTTTTCTCCTGCGCTCTATTCAAGTACTGATGTCGATGATTTTCTCTTATCTCTTTTTATTTCAAGATTACTGGCTTAGCAGAAGGCGGCGAGCTGGCAGAAACGTTAGCATGCCGGGCGAAATGCGTAGACGTATTTCGTCTGCCGTTACGTTCTGAGTTCAAATTCCGCCGTGGTCGACTTTGCCATTCATCCTTTCAGGGTTGATAAATTAAGTACCAGTTTCGCACTGGGGTCGATATGATCGACTTAATCCGTTTGTCTGTCCTTGTTTGTCTCCTCTGTGTTTAGCCCCTAGTGGGTAGTAAAGAAATAGGTATTTCGTCTGCCGTTACATTCTGAGTTCAAATTCCGCCGAGGTTGACTTTGCCTTTCATCCTTTCGGGGTCGATAATTAAGTACCAGTTACGCACTGGGGTCGATATAATCGACTTAATCCGTTTGTCTGTCCTTGTTTGTCTCATCTGTGTTTAACCCCTTGTGGGTAGTAAAGAAATAGATATTTCTTCTACCGCTACGTTCTGAGTTCCAATTCCGCCAAGGTCGACTTTGCCTCTTATCCTTTCGGGGCCGATAAACTAAGTACCAGTTACGCACTGGGGTCGATATAATCGACTTTATCCGTCTATCTGTCCTTGTTTGTCCTCTCTGTGTTTAGCCCCTTGTGGGTAGTAAAGAAATAGATATTTCTTCTACCGCTACGTTCTGAGTTCAAATTCCGCCGAAGTCGACTTTGCCTTTCATTCTTTCGGGGTCGATAAATTATGTACCAGTTACGCACTGGAGTCGATATAATGGACTTAATCCGTCTATCTGTCCTTGTTTGTCCTCTCTGTGTTTAGCCCCTTGTGGGTAGTAAAGAAATATATATTTCTTCTACCGCTACGTTCTGAGTTCAAATTCCGCCGAGGTCGACTTTGCCTTTCGTTCTTTCGGGGTCGATAAATTAAGAGCCAGTTGCGTACTGGGGTCGATCTAATCGACTTATCCCCTTCCCAAAAATTTCGGGCCTTGTTCCTAAAGTATAAAAGAATATTTGTATGATTGCTGTTAGGCGGTGAGCTGGCAGAATCATTAGTAGGCGGGGCAAAATACTTAGCGGCATATCGTCCATCTTGGCGTTCTGAGTTCAAATTTCACCGAGGTTAACTTTGTCTTTCATCCACTCGAGGTCGATAGAATAAGTACCATTTGAGTACTGGGGTCGATGTAATCGACTTATCCCCACGACCCGAAGGATAAAAGGTAAAATTGAGCTCGGCCGGATTTGAACTCAGAACTTAAAGCTAAAGCAACTGAATATGTCATCACATTTTGGTCTGACATTCTAAAGATTATGTCTAGTAGGCAGATAGAAATTAGTTCAAAATAGGTTAAAATATCTGAGTAACTGTACGAGTATATATGTTCTCATCATGGTTGATGTTTTCTCCAGACAAATCTTGATGATGTATACCCATCATTAGAGACACTTCACCTGTGACCATCACATCTTTTTGTATATTTGAAGTGCATTATTCAACGCATATCACATTTACTTTTATAACGGCATGATATGTTTTAAAGGAATTTGGCTGTTATTTCTAACAAGTCGAGCGACCACGTTGGGGATTCTCCCACTGGTATGGCTTTAGATATGTTCCGGTAAGATTGAAGAGTTTATAAAATTGCAAGAACAGAGAACATTTCTAAACCATATTATTTGACATTTCAAACAATGCATGTTTAGTTGTGATCACTGTTAGTTTGAGTCATTGCATAAACAGAAGCTGTTTGCCGATGTTGAGACCAACGATCGATTATATTATTTAAGTAGTTTTAGGCAGTGGGTTTGTTGGTGAACTGCGTGATTCAGGGATTTGCTAGAAGCTGTCGAAATATCATAGTGTGTCAAAGGTAGTGATATTATGTGGATATTGATGTCATCTCATATAATTGTTTCTACCGTAAGGCGGCGAGCTGGCAGAAACGTTAGTACGCCGAGCGAAATGCGTAGCAGTATTTCGTCTGCCGTTACGTTCTGAGTTCAAATTCTGCCGAGGTCGACTTTGCCATTCATCCTTTCGGGGTCGATTAAATAAGTACCAGTTACGCTCTGGGGTCGATATAATCGACTTAATCCGTTTGCCTGTCCTTGTTTGTCCTCTCTGTGTTTAGCCCCTTGTGGGTAGTAAAGAAATAGGTATTTCGTCTGAGTTCAAAATCCGCCGAGGTCGACTTTGCCTTTCATCCTTTCGGGGTCGATAAATTAAATACCAGTTACGCACTGATTTCGATGGGATCGACTTAATCCGTTTGTCTCTCCTTGTTTGTCTCCTCTATGTTTAAGCCCCTTGTGGGCAATAAAGATATAATTGTTTCTAACGCAGTCACGAGGAAGGGAAATTGGGGAAGTAGTCAATCCATACCCTAGATTCCAGGACTTCATTAGTACTTTATTTTATCGATCCTCGAAAGGATGAAAGACAAACTTGATCTTATAGATTTTAGAAGGGTAAAGGGCAATGGTGATATCGGCAGAATTTGAACTCAGAACGTAAAAGCTAGGAACAAATGTCGCAAAGCGATTTTTTCGACGATCCAACGATACTTATTTTTTTATTGCCCACAAGGGGCTAAACATAGAGGGGACAAACAAGGACAGACAAAGTACTTAATTTATCGACCACTGAAGAATGAAAGGCTAAGTCGACACCGGCGGAATTTGAACTCAGAACGTAGCGGCAGATGAAATACCCACAAGGGGCTAAACACAGAGAGGACAAACAAGGACAGACAAACGGATTAAGTCGATTATATCGACCTCAGTGCGTAACTGGTCCTTATTTAATCGACCCCGAAATGATGAAAGGCAAAGTCGACCTCGGCAGAATTTGAACTCAGAACGTAGCGGCAGACGAAATACTACTAAGCATTTCGCCCGGCGTGCCAGCTCGCCGCCTTCAGGCTCTAACGCTTTCTGCTATTCTACATTCCTAATAATAATACTTTCAAATTTTGGCACAAGGCCAGCAATTTTTATGGGATGGGAAGGTGGAGGTAAGTTGCTTACATCAACCACAGTACTTGATTGATATTTGTTTTAACGGGGTCGATAGAATAAGGGATTTGAAATGAGGATTTGAATTCAGAACCTAAAAGCCAGAAGAAATGCGGAAAAGCATTTTGTTCGATACACTAACGATTCTGCCAGCTTGCCGCCTTACGCCAGAATAATAATAATAATAGTAAGTTCGTAGGGGGGAGGAGTCAAGTTGTTTATATCGACCCAATGTTCAACTGGTACCAATTTCATCGATCCCGAAAGGATGAAAAACGAAGTCGACTTCGGTGGAATTTGAACTCAGAACATAAAGAGCTGGAAGAAATATCGCTAAGCATTTTTTCCGATTCGCTAATGATTCTGCCCGTTCGCTGCCTTAGACCACACTAATAATAATGGTTTCTAATTTGGGTACAAAGCCAGTAATTTTGAAAGGAGCGGGGGGGGGGGGGGTTAATCAATATCATAGAGCCTAGTACTTCGTGGCTACTTAATTTTATCGAATCCCCACCCCTCAAGAGGATGAAAGACAAAGTTGACTGAACCCAGAACGTAAAAAGAAAATTGTTAGACGCTGTAACGAATCTACCAATCCATCACCATAATAATAATCCTTTCTACTATAGGCATTTTGGGTGGGGTAGGTGGGGTGTTATTCGATTGCATAGACCCTAGTACTCAATTTGTGCTTATTTTCGGTAATTTAGGGTACATGGGTACTAATTAAGAAGTGCTAATCAATATCATCGACCCTAGTACTTGATTTGTATTTTATTTGGTACTTAATTGGTATTTTATTTTATTGACCCCCACGAGGGTGAATGACAAAGTTGATCTTAGCGGAATTTGAGCTCAGAACGTAAAGAGTCAGGAGAACTACCGCAAGTCATTTTGTCTGATATTCTAATGATTCTACCAATCCGTCATTCCAATTATCCTTTCTATTATAGTCACATGACCTGACATTTTGTGGAGCATATAGTCGATTAAATCAACTTCTGTAATTGACTGATACTTATTTTATCGACCCCCGAAAGGATAAAAGGCGGAATTAGAACCCAGAACATAAAGATTCGGAATAAACACCACTAGTTATTTTGCGATTAGATATCATTTTAGATAATATCGATTATGTTTGAATGTGGTAAAGATTGCTGAAGTTGAGTTTATATTAGAATTCATAACGGATTTTGATTGAACATACCAGTTACGTATGCAGGCACAATACGAGCTAAGAGGGCGTCCTTTCAGAGTGAATTAAGGACCCTTCATCGAGTGAAACAAGGATCCCTCTATTGAAGGGAATTACGGAGTTTCTGTTGAGTGAACAAGGCACTTTGTCGATTGAGTGAAGGTGCCTCGATTGAGAGAATGCGAAATCCTCAGTTGAGTCAATGATGATCCTTTTCTGTAGAAACAAAATGTTTGATGAAACGTTTCTATAGTAGAAAGGATTATTCTTATTATTGTCGAGTTGATCGAGGTGGGATTTGAACCCAGAACGTAAAAAGAAATTTGTTAGACGCTGCCACGAATCTACCAATCCACCACCAATAGAGATACTCTTGGTACATGTGCTGAGTGGAACAAGATAACAGATAAAGGATTAAGCAATTCCATATCCAGTGTTTCGACATTAAGTCAGTATTTTTAAATGTCCCGGATCTATTTCTTCCTGTTGCGCTGGGGTAGGAATATAGTTATTAGTGCCACCATCTTAAGTGACATTAATTCTGTTTCAGAAAGAATTAATTAATTCTATGAATACTGTTAGTTCAAGTTTTCGTTGATGAAACAAAATAGGCGCAGGAGTGGCTGTGTGGTAAGTAGCTTGCTAACCAACCATATGGTTCCGGGTTCAGTCCCACTGCGTGGAATCTTGGGCAAGTGTCTTCTGCTATAGCTCCGGGCCGACCAATGCCTTGTGAGTGGATTTGGTAGACGGAAACTGAAAGAAGCCTGTCGTATATATGTATATATATATGTGTGTGTGTATGTGTTTGTGTGTCTGTCTTTGTCCCCCTAGCATTGCTTGACAACCGATGCTGGTGTGTTTACGTCCCCGTCACTTAGCGGTTCGGCAAAAGAGGCCGATAGAATAAGTACTGGGCTTACAAAGAATAAGTCCCGGGGTCGATTTGCTCGACTAAAGGCGGTGCTCCAGCATGGCCGCAGTCAAATGACGGAAACAAGTAAAAGTGTAAAGTGTAAAAGTGTAAAAGTGTAAAGTGTTACTAATCTGTGGCTCAACGCTGAAAAATAACTTTGGAAAACTCGACCTTTCAACTTAGGAAACGATTGAAAACAAAAATAAATTGATTAAAAGATCGATGTGAATGACACTATTTCTTCAAAACATTTAAAAATTTGATACTAAGATGTTTTGGTACCACTTTGGCATCCGGCTTATCTGGCCATTTGCAGTTTGGTGTTCATGCTATAACCCTAAGTCATAGCCCAGATCAGGTAATGCCACAGAGTATGTTTCTTTATTACCCACAAGGGGCTAAACATAGAGGGGACAAACAAAGACAGACAAACGAATTAAGTCGATTATATCGACCCTAGTGCGTAACTGGTACTTTATTTATCGACCCCGAAAGGATGAAAGGCAAAGTCGACCTCGGCGGAATTTGAACTCAGATCGTAACGGCAGACGAAATACTGCTAAGCATTTTGCCCGGCGTGCTAACGTTTCTGCCGGCTCGAGTAGACTACGGTTACTGCGGTAGACCGCACGCTTAATAACACTGGTTTGTTTTCTGTTTTTATTCTTCCTAGGATGTTTAGAGTAGAAAAGAAGAAGAAGAAGAAGAAGGAGGAGGGGGGGGAGGGAGGAGAGGATGATAAGAAAGAGGAGGAGGAGGAAGAGGATGAGGTGAAAGGGAGGAGGAGGCGGAGCAGGAGGAGGAGAATGAGGAAGAGGAGGGGGGAGGAAGAGGAGGAAGAGGAGGGGGGAGGAGAAGGAGGAGGAGAAGGAGAAGAAGAAGAAGAAGAAGAAAAAGAAGAAGAAATGGATTAATGTGCATAGTGGATTCCGACTTCATCTGTGTGACAAGACAAGAAAAAAACTGAAAGACCTTATTGAATGATTTCCAGTTTGGCAAAGAGCAATGGAAAATTGAAGCTGTCACTATCGAAATAACGTCGTGAAAGCAAACACAGAAATTGTGTTGGTACCTTGACGGCGTTTTTAAGTTGAAAGGAATTCGTTTTAGTCAAAAGAACTGCTTTGCTATATGAGTTATATAAAACCGTTTCTAGAAGCTTCCAGCAAAGTTTCGTGTACAACTGCAAAATAAAAGTGTAGTACAGTAACCCGGATTAAAGTGACCCGGATTTTTGAACTTTCCGGTTTTCTGGGGACTATCCTAATATATACTTAAAATTTAAAATGAATTATGGAAAGTAAAGAACTAAATTGTATTAAACAGATTCAAATTAATACATTTCTAAAGCAGTGTCTATTTGATATTTATTAATCCTCTTAAATTCTTAAGAGATGTCATATGTACCGTGTATACAGTATAATGCTAAAAGGAAGAAATTTAAATGAAGAATAAGTAAAGAATGTGATTTTATTTAATAGATGCACGGACAAATTAATACGATTCTATAACAGAGGATGTTTAATCTTTATTAATTCTCATAGAAAAAAATTAAAGAACAAAACTATCTTCACACATCGTATGTAAATTAACCAGCTTGGAAAACAGGGTCTGCTTACTCAGTGCGAGGCACAGTAGAGTCGGGTTTCTAGAAGCCGAATAAGCGGCCCGGTATTATTTCGTTGATAAATAGAAGAACAACTTACGTCGCTGCCCAACAATAACAACTTGCGAGGATCGATCGCTTACAACTAGGGACAATAAGAGTAGAAATGGGTTCAGCTTCGCAAGAACGACATGACTGTGATGTCATTGTTATACAAATCAGGGAGGCATTATATATCTCTTTACTACCCACAAGGGGCTAAACACAGAGGGGACAAACAAGGACAGACAAAGGGATTAAGTCGATTACATCGACCCCAGTGCGTAACTGGTACTTAATTTATCGACCCCGAAAGGATGAAAGGCAAAGTC
The DNA here is from genome assembly GCF_006345805.1 of Octopus sinensis. NCBI lineage: Eukaryota > Metazoa > Mollusca > Cephalopoda > Octopoda > Octopodidae > Octopus > Octopus sinensis. The sequence goes on along the minus strand of NC_043011.1, from coordinate 32,652,451 downwards.
GACCTCGGCGGAAATTGAACCCGGAACGTAACGACATACGGCTACGCATTTCGCCCGGCGTGCTAACGTTTCTGCCAGTTCGCCGCCTCAGGGAGGCATTATATATAAGTTGATCAAAGCTATTTAAGGATGACACGTGACTGTAATGCAGCCTTTTCATTGGTACGGTACAGCATGATAAAAAGAAATCTCCATACAGTCGGAGAAAGTTCAATGTACACTTGAAATTATTGAAGTCATGCTGGGCGAGGATTTCATAAGCGATTGAGTCTGGTGTTGCTATGCAATGACACTGTGTGCCAGAGAAAAAATATGACAAGACGTAATAATCAAGTCGTCAATGAAAATATGAATAACTCTGCAAAAATCAACTCCCAACTACATGGTTCAGGGTTCAGTCCCACTGCGTCGCACCTTGGGCAAGTGTCTTGGGCAAGTGTCAAATGTCTTCTACAGTAGCCTCGGGGCGACCAAAGTCTTGTGAGTGGATTTGGTCGAAGGAAATTGAAAGAAGCCTGGTGTATGTATGTGTATGTGTCTTTGTGTCTATGTTTGTACTTCAATCACCGCTTGACAACCGGTGTTGGTGCGGTTACGTCCCCGTAATTTAACGGTTTGACAAGAGAGATCAATAGAATAAGTTGTTGGCTCAACAAAAAAGAAGTACTGGGGTCGAGTAATTCGACTAAAAATTCTTCCAGCCGGTGCCCCAGCATGGCCGCAGTCTAAGATAAAAGATACAAGATACAACCCCATTAATTTGTACGCTATGTTCCTAAAGGTAACTCCAGGAAATAGTTTAATATTCTGGGATTGATGCTGATTCAATTGCTCTTTGATTCACCATGCACTATCACGGGAACTCCTGCTCTATAATAGGCAAGACACTTTAATTCATTGCTCTGGGCAAGAGAAAAAGCTTCTTTTGTGTTCTACATTGCCAAGATTTTGGCAAGAAACTTAAAGAAATCATGGGAATAGCTGTGAGAGCAATCAACCGTATTCGTGATGTAAAATGAATTATCTATCGACCACGAAAAAAAATGTCTTTAATGGGATTGGGTCTCTTGGTTAAATCCCAGTTGTTTGTTTGTAGGTGTACTAGAATTTAAGGATGACATTCCAGAATTTCTTGAGTATAATCAAACAATTTTGAAGATAAATATATTTTTTAGTATTAACCTGAGATGCTTGGACGGTATTTGTAGATTCCTCAATAATTTGACCATATCAATGAAAGGAAAGGAAATTGGTGGTGGATATGAAGCGGTTATTCGTGTGTGTACATCACAGCATAACCAATCTTTGGTGTGGGCATATCGCAGCATACTAAGGCTTTGGTGTGAGCATGACCAAACTTTTGTGCGAGCATATCGCAACATGCCCAAGCTTTGGTGCGAGAAAATTCTTTTCTACTCTAGGCACAAGGCCCGAGATTTGGGGGAGGGGGGGCAATCGATTAGATCGACGCCAGTGCGCAACTGGTACTTAATTTATCGATCCCGAAGGATAAAAGGCAAAGTCGACCTCAGCGGAATTTGAACTCAGAACGTAAAGACAGACGAAATACCTCTAATCATTTCGCCCAGCGTGCTAACGTTTCTGCCAAATTGCCGTCTTTTGGTGCGAGCATATTGCAACATGCTAAAGCTTTGATGCGAACATATTGCAATTTATTTAAGCTTGTCGACGAGAGAAATGAATGTTTGGTTTTTCTTTCTGATTACGCATCTCTATGAAATAAACTTCTCGGTATTAATGAATCTGAAATGAAAACCAGGATGTCATGCCAGTCACTTTGTCAGCAATTGTGGGTGAGATATTTAGAAGGTTGTACGTATTTATATTTCTTTTATAGTAATGCAAACCAAAGCCGTCACTCGCAGGCGAGGGTGACACTATAGCACATACTATGCTTTTGCTAATTGTTTCAGGCACCTATGTAGTCGCAAGCAGATACAGACGTCCTTTCAGCTTTCCCTTAATTCAACAAAATGTCTAGGTTGGAGAGAGAAAGAGAGACAGACAGAGGATGTTTTCATCAACGCTCGGCTGGCACTCATTTCAGTCGAATAAGTAAGCTGAACGGACACGCGGTTGGAGGATCGCGGTTTCGATTCCCAGACCGTGTGTTGTGTGTGTTTATTGAGTGAAAACACCTAAAAACTCCGCGAGGCTCCGGCAGGGGGTGGTGGCGACCCCTGTTGTACTCTTTCGCCCCAACTTTCTCTCACTCTTTCTTCCTGTTTCTTGAGTATCGCTGCGATGGACTGGCGACCCGTCCAGCTGGGAGGAACACATACGCCACAGAAACCGGGAAACCAGGCCCATGAGCCTGACTAGGCTTGAAAAGGGCGCATAAATAAATAAATAAATAAATAAATAAATAAAAAGTAAGCTGAAACAACCCGAAGTGAAGTACGTAGCTCAACTCAAGGCATATCACCCTGCTCAGTTCATGAGCCGAATCCATGGCCTTATGATCACGAACCAAACACCACAATGACTAAATGACTGGATCACGCGCCTTCATTTAGTAATACAAGTAAAATGTGAGATGTAACTATATAGCGATTCGTAATCTGAAATAGGTTAATTAACGTAACGCTACAAAATAGCAGTAGCTAGCTTGAATATGCCGTTTGCCGTTTTTATATCAATAAATATGACAAAAGCCATATAATTTGATTGCACACAAACAGTAGCAAAAATCTCACCAGATAAATAAAATTCAGCTTTGTAATGCAAGCGAGATATTAAAAGTATTGCACGTATTTATTTTTCTCCTTTTAGTCATGTAACTCAAATGGTATAATGTGAAATAGGGGAGTTAGAGATATAGTATAAAATAGTTGTAGCTAGCTTGTGTGTGCAATTTGTGGTTTTTATATAAATATATATGACAATATCCTTATGATTCTCCATCCGCCCTGTTTTGTTCCTGGATATCCATTTATAAAGTACACCCAAGTTATGATTTTTTTAAAGGCATACTGACCCAAAATAATGGTTTCAAATTCTGGCACAAGGTCAGCAATACTTGGAGGAGACAGGAACTCGATTACATTGGTCCCAATATTCAACAGGTAATTATTTTATCGACCCCGAAATGATGTAAAGCCAAGTCAACCTCGGCAGAATTTGAACTCTGAACGTAAAGACAGAGGAAATGCTGCTAAGCATTTTTCCCGGCGCGGTAACCATTCGGCCAACTTTCCACCAAGTAATAACAACAACAACAATAATAATAATAATAATTCTTTATATTATAGGCACAAAGCCTGAAATTTGGTGGGAGGGGTTATGTCGATTACGTCGTCCCCAGTGCTCCACTGGTACTTATTTTATCGACCCCGAAAGGATGAAAGGCAGACGAAATGCCGCTGAGCATTTTCTCCGGTGTGCTAACGATTTTGCCAGCTCACCGCCTTTTGCCGACTCATAATAATAATAATTGTATCAAATTTTGGTACAAGGCCAGCATGTTTGACCGCAGTGCTGAGCAGGTACCGAAAGGACGACAGACAAAGTCGACCTCAGTGGAATTTGAACTCAGAATATAAAGACGGACTAAACACTGCTAAGCATTTTGCCCGTCATTTCTCTCTTGCTTCAGTCATTTGACTGCGGCCATGCTGGAGCACCGTCTCTAGTCGAGCAAATCAACCCCAGGACTTATTCTTTGGAAGCCTAGTACTTGACATCGACACCAGAATTCAACTGGTACTTATTTTATCGACCCCGAAATGATGTAAGGCCAAGTCGACCTCGACAGAATCAGTTGTCAAGCGATGTTGGGGTGACAAACACAGACACACAAACACATGCACA
>NC_043011.1:32636120-32643620 GCF_006345805.1 Octopus sinensis | reverse complement strand
GTGAAGGGCTGTAACTAAATATCGCCGCAGGCATTTTAGCCAATGATCGAACGATTCTTATTTCTTTATTGCCCACAAGGGGCTAAACATACAGGGGACTAACAAGGACAGACAAAGGGATTAAGTCGATTACATCGACCCCAGTGCGTAACTGGTGCTTAATTTATCGATCCTGAAAGCATGAAAGGCAAAGTTGACCTCGGCTAGATTTGAACTCCAAACGTAAAAAGTCGGAATAAATGCTGCAGAGTATTTTGACTGTCTTGCTAAAGATTCTATCAGCTCACCGCCTTCCAGCACTATCTGAGATATACAAAATGAAAGAATTGAGATTTACTAGCTTGTCCAAAGTCTTAGAAATTAAAAATGAAAAGAAACATTCACACAAAAAGGTGTTATTTGATTGCTGTTCTCTGTGGAAATATATATGAGTTGCTTGTTTAATAAGGTGGGTGGGTGGGAATGAAATATAACGTCGCTTAATGAGGTGGGGGCTGGCAACAGAAAACCCATCTAACAGTAGAAAAATCATATTTAAAAAAAAGAAAGTTTGTAAACATTCTGACGAAGAACAAAATGTCTTTAGCGGCACAAGCAGTCAGCGCCATATTGGATGAAATCTCGCGGCAGCCATTGCCATCTCTGAGACTGGAGCGAGACCTCACCTGCATCCATTTGCCATGCGCGAGATCACAACGAGACTCGCGATGGCACACTGTATATAAGGGCAAAACAGAAACAGATTCATTCTCTCTCTCTCCGCTTCTACGCAGCAGCGCTTGCTGTGCACGCTTTACTGGCTGGGCCTGACTGCATGTTGTACCTCCAGAGGCAATGTGCCCGCACTAATGGAGGTACAACACCACGCACACAGCTCGAGATGGTTGCTGAGAGCAATACACTTCACCCGTTCTGTGAAACTTGTAAATAAACCGATTGTAAATTGCATTTGTACTTAAAGACTTCTTTCTTCGCCTGCTGGAGCTTGAACTACACGAAGAACAAGATATAATGGGAGAAGGCGATATTCACCCGATGTTGTAAACCTTGCCTTCCATTATACATACATGTTCCAGTTGAACGAAGAAACCGGGAATCTGTGGCCGTCATGTCTTTCCCGCGTGAAGCAAAGATTCCATTCGAGGTACTGAAAATTCCATCTCCTTCTGTACGGCACTTACAATCTAAAACTGATTTTTTTCTTTCGTTTTGAGTTCATCCATGTCTAAATACGTGACTAAATACTGTAAACCAGCATTAGGAATTATATCCTCACGTTTTTTGATACTTTTTAGAAACATTTTCGTTAACTAAATAAAACTGTTGCGACACAACACTCAGCTTGTGTGTGTGTGTGTGTGTGTGTATGTGTGTGAGTGTGTGTGTGTGTGTGTGTGTGTGTGCGTGTGCAGGCACGTGTTAGGCTATGTATGTACTTGTGTTCTTGTGTATGCAAATGTGCATGTGTATGTGTGTATGTTGTGTGTGCATGCGTGTGTCTGTGTGTGTGTGTGAGAGAGTGTCAGCGTGTGTGTCTGTGTGTATAGGTGTGTGTATGCATTTGTGTTAGGTTACATATGTATCTGTGTGCGTATGTAAGCAAATGTGTGTGCGTATGCGCGTGTGTGCGTGTGTATGTGTGTGTCGTGAGTGTATGTGTGAGTGTGTTGTATGTGTGTGTGTGTATATGAGTGTCTGCGTGTGCGTATGTGAGTGTGTAAGCATTTGTGTGTTTGTTCATGTACGTACGCGTGTGTACAAGTTTGCGACTATAATCGCGTGTATGCATGAATACGTGCACACGTGCTTGCATGCGTTTATGTATGTGAGCTGGGATGAGGAGGATATTCTTGTGTGTGGTGTGTGTGTGTGTGTGTGTGTGTGCGTGTGTGCATGAGTATGTGTGAGCGTTTGTGCGTGTGTGCGTGTGCGTGTGTGCGCGCGCGTTTGAACGCACATTTGTATATGTGCTTGCAACAGTATATGCGCGTATGCATGGATATACCTACATGTGTGTGTGTGTGCGTTTACAAGCGTTTTGTGTATGTGGGTATGCTCGTTTATATATGTGTATATGTATGTGTTTGCGAGTATATGTATATATGTAAGTATGTATGTATGTATGTATGTATGTATGAATGTATGTATGCATGTATGAATGTATGTATGTATGTACGTATGTATGTATGTATGTATGTATGTATGTATGTATGTATGTATGTATGTGCGTATGTATGTACGTATGTATGTATGTATGTGTGTGTGCACGTATATGTATGTACGTATGTATGTATGTATGTATGTATGTATGTATGTATGTATGCATGTACGTATGTATGTATGCATGTATGTATGTATGCATGTATGTATGTATGTATGTATGTATGTATGTATGTATGTATGTATGTATGTATGGGTGTACGAGAGTATGTGTATGCGCGTTTGTATGTATAGCATGAGCGCTTGCATACATTTATGTATATGCTTTTATCTATGTGTCCTTGCATGCTTGCATCAATGAGTGTATGCGCACGTATGCATATGTCTGTACGATTGTGCATATGCACACACATATTAGAGCTATACATTTGCATATACGTTTTGGTTTTATCAAAATAATAAAATAACGATTAAAAAAAAAACAGAAACTAATAATAATTATAGTAATAATAGTAATAAAAATAATAGTGACAATAAAAACTCGTCCTTGAGATTATTGGAAAAAGGACAGATAACGCAATAAGAAAGGAAAAATTAAACATTACAAACATGACAAGCGTTTTGTAACAGGAAAAATGTGTGTAAACGGTGGAAGCAATTATTGGCAAATTGTATAAACGTTGGGAATTTAAAGAGTTCGGTGTTTCTCTATTGAAATCGCAGTTTTTAATTTATCTATCATCAATTAAATAATCACATTCTACAAATATAATGTTTAAAAACATATTATAAACAGATTTAATTTCTCTAAAAATAATCCTAAACATGTATGGAGGGTTTTTTTTTGTTGTTGTTGTTGTTACTGTTGTTGTTGTTGTTGATAATTTCAAATTTGATTTTACAGAGAGGAAAATATGTGTGTGTCCATAGATTTTGCAAAAATGACTTTTTGTAGTCGAATAGTATAAATACAAGGATTGTGTAATCATGGGCGAAAACATATGAGCTGGAAGTGATTTGTATTGTTCAACGTATTTATCGTATTTGCATTTGAGACTATTGTGAGACAATATTGTTGTCGTTATTATGCTTAGCGGCATATCGTCTGTCTTTACGTTCTGAGTTCACATTCCACCGAGGTTGACTTTGCCTTTCATCCTTTCGGGGTTGATAAATTAAGTACCAGTGAAACACTGGGGTCGATGTAATCGACTAGTCCCCTCCCCACATATTTCAGGTCTTGTGTCTTTAGTAAAAAAGGGTTTGTTATGCTTAGCGGCATATCGTCTGTCTTTATGTTCTGAGTTCACATTCCACCGAGGTTTGCTTTGCCTTTCATCCTTTCGGGGTTGATAAATTAAGTACCAGTGAAGCACTGGGGTCGATGTAATCGACTAGTCCCCTACTCACATATTTCAGGCCTTGTGCCTTTAGTAAAAAGGGTTGTTATGCTTAGCGGCATATCGCCTGTCTTTATGTTCTGAGTTCACATTCTACCGAGGTTGCCTTTGCCTTTCAACCTTTCGGGGTCGTTGAATAAGTACCAGTTGCGCACGGGGGTCGATGTAATCTACTGACCCTCTCCCCTAAGATTTCAGACTTAGTACCTATCGCAGAAACGGTTATTATTAAGAAGCGAGGAAAGCAGCGAGCTGACAGTATCGTTAACACACCGGACAAAATGCTTGTGTCCTTCAGACTTTCATGTCGATGAATTAAGTACAAATTGTGCACTGGGGTCGATGTATTCGACTGACCCCCTTCCTTAAGATTTCAAGTTTTGTGCATATATCAGAAAGGTTTATTATTAAGAGACGGCGAAGGTGGTGAGCTGGTAGTATCGTTAGCACACCGGATAAAATGCTTAGCGGCATTTTGTCTGTCGCTACGTTCTGAGTTCAAATCCCGTCGAGGTCGACTTTGCATTCTATCCTTTCGGGGTCGATGACTACAGCACCAGTTGAGTAGTGGGGTTGATATAATCGACTAGCCACTCCCTCCAACGTTTCAGGCTTTGTGCCTATAGTTGAAAAGTTTAATATTATTAAGAGGCGGCTGAGGCGGTGAGCTGGCAGAATCGTTACTGCGGCCGTGCAAAATACTTAGCGGCATTTCGTTCATCTTTACATTTTGAGTTCAAATGCCACTGAGGTCGACTTTGCCTTTCATTCTCTAGGGGGGCGATAAAACAAGTACCAGTTGATCCCTGGGGTCGATGTAATCGACTTATCCCCTCCCCGAAATTGCTGGCCTTGTGCCAAAATTTGAAACCAATTTCTTGTTCGTCTTTGCGTCCTGAGTTCAAATTCCACTGATGTCGACTTTCCCTTTCATCTTTTCGGGAGGCGATGAAATAAGTACCAGTTAAACATTGGGGTCGATGCAATCGATTTGCACCCCATCCCCACAAATTCCAGGCATTGCGCCTATAATAAAAAAAGATTATTATTATTATTATTATTATTTGTTGTTGACGTTGAGGTTGTTATTTAGGTCTGTACCCCCCCCCGCCCTGAGAAAACCTAAAAACAAAGGGGTTCCAGCCATGACGGTTAAGTTATTGCTTAAGTTATGTAGCATTGCCTAGATGCATATGCTTTCTCTTGCTTTTAAGAGTGAAGGTGAAAGAGATGCTGTGCACATAGGCGTATGCATAGCTGTGTGGTTAAGAGGCTCGTGGTTTCGGGTCCAGCGCCACTGCGTGACATCTTGAGGAAAGCATTTTCTACTATAACCCAGGACCGACTAATGTCGTGTGAGTAAATTTGATAGACAGAAACTGTGTGGAAACCCTTCGCATATATATATATATATATATATATATATATATATATATATATTCATCATGTTGAACCGTTAATCTCTACACATTTCTTTTCACTCTCCGTTTTTTTTTCATTCTCTTCTTTTTTCCCCTCCTAATCTTTTCTGTCGAAGAGCGTAGGTTCGAACGTAAAGGACTTTTCCATTTTTCCCGAGCGTTAAACTAATACACCTGCTTGTTGTTTTTACACTTATCTTCGTCTTTTGTTTTCTGTAAATTTGGACTATATTCTCACATAGAGATAGATAGATAGAGGAGGAGGAGGAGGAGGAGGAGAGGAAGAGTTGGAGGAGGAGGATAGTAGTTGTCGTTAGTGATGGCGGCGGTGGTAATGTCAACAATGATGACCACGATGGTAACACGCCCTTCTAATTCAACGGGACAAAATATCTACAGGAACAGTAGCAGGCCAATATGGTACAATATAACCTTAAGCTCTAACCCAAACACCTTTAAGACATAATTGATCATTATGTTTGTTTATTCATTTATTTATTTATTTATTTATTTATTTATTTATTTATTTGTGACCTGGTATAACTATCAGTCACAAATTTCCAATGTACAACTCAGTCTGTCTCAAGAGACTTTGAAATTTGACCCGAGAACTAATTTACTTTTACAAAAACCAGATGACAGTAGACAGACATGGATTTAATCCTCCCGACTCGGAGTCAGAGAATCAAAGAATTGCCAAGGTTTAATACTCGCTCCCGATTATAACTGTGCTTAACTTCTGTATTAGCGAAACAAAGAACTCTCTTTGTGGTCAATCGACCATGTTTTCTTCCACCATTTTTTTAAATGGCTTCCTTACAGAACAAAGAACAGTGCTAATGATGCTTTGTAAACTACTGGTGGAAATCCCTTTGGAGGTTTGTCATTAGATGAAACTGATGTACCCAGTGTACTGGGAATATTTTTGCTCCGTTGCAACGCAAAGGATGCGCAAGGGTTTTTGTATGTAGTATTGGGTTGTCCGGAAAGTTCGTGCCGATTTTTATAGGAAAGAAAAAGGTCAATAAATACTTGCCATTACATTTTTAATCAACCAAATATGAACCATTTTGTTGCACAATGCGTCTCCATCTTTCCTTTAACTTGAAAATATCCTCTTCCCAGAATTGAGGTGGTTTCATTGCAAAGAATTCATCAAAGTATCTTTTTACGTCATCCAAGGAATTGAAATTTTTACCATTAAGACTATTCTGCAGAAACCTGAATAAGTGGAAATCCGAAGGAGCAATATCTGGTGAACATGGAGGGTGGGGGTAACACATCCCAGCCGAGCTGCAGCAATTTTTGTCTGGTTCCCAAAGCATCAAGTGCTGAAAATGAACTTTCTTATCTTCCATTTTAAAAGGTTACAGAATTAACACAGGTTATAGGAACATAAACCTTCTTCCACGAAAAAATAGCTTAAACTGTGCTCTAAATGGAGGTGTAGTCAAATCCTATTTTATGGACTCAATCATGTTCTAAAATAAGTCGAATGGTAAGCTACTCTAAATCGGCACGAACTTTCCGGACAACCCAATAAATTCTTGGGCGAAGTGTGGAAAGCGTTGTGAACTGTGATGGGTGAATCGATCTAGGTGGCGGCTTCTAAATCTCGTATTCTTTTATTCTTTTACTTGTTTCAGTCATTTGACTGCGGCCATGTTAGAGCACCGTCATGAAGGGTTTTAGTCGAACAAATCAACCTCACACTTTTGTTAAGGCCTAATACTGATTCTATCGGACTCTTTTACAGAACCGCTAAGTTGCGGGGATGTAAACACACCAACACCGGTTGTCAAGCGGTGATGGGGAGACAAGCACTGGCACAAAAAACACACACACATAGATATATACATACATACATACATGCATACATACATGCATACATACATACATACATACATACATTACATACATAATATACATATATATATATATATATATATATATATATATGTATATACGACGGGCTTCTTTCAGTTTCCATCTACCAAATCCACACACAAGTCTTTGGTCGGCCCGAGGCTATAGTAGAAGACACTTGTCCAAGGTGCCACGCAGTGGGACTGAACCGGGAATTATGTGGTTGGGAAGAAAGCTTCTTACCACACAGCCACGCCTGCGCCTATATGCATAGATTTGCTTTATTTGTTTACTGTTGTTATACACCACCGATCACAATGCGCTTCCTCATATTGATGTAACTTTCGAATGATGTCCACCCCGCTGGCGAGGGCGAGGCGGCCAAGTCCACATTCCCCTCGAACATGACGCCAGTCTGTCGCAGGGTAACTTCTTCAGTTCTTAAACAAGGACAGACAAAGTTTTTAAACGAGGACAGACAAAGGGATTAAGTGGATTACAACGATTCCAGTGCGTAACTGGTAATTATATGATCGACCCCGAAAAGATAAAAGGCAAAGTCGACCTCGGCGGAATTTGAACTCAGAACGCAACGGCAGACGAAATACTTTAAATAATATTGAAAAAAACAACGTTCTCAAAGTTATGTTAAG